>NW_025959359.1:0-54674 GCF_023159225.1 Perognathus longimembris pacificus | reverse complement strand
AATGAAAGGGGGCTTAGAATAACAGATAAAATATATGAACAAAGTGCATTATATGAATATATGAATGAACCCAGAATGAGGTCACTTTCTGAAAAAGCTAATGAAAAAATTAGCTGGGTGACAGTATCTTATTTATATAATCTTAGCTACACAAATGTAAGATTTTGAAGATCATGGTTTGAAGTTCAGGACACTCTGAACTCCACTAAAGTACCAAAAAGATGGAAGTAGTTTTTGCTCAGGTGGTGAGATTGCTTGCTTTGAGCAAAGAAGGTCATGAAAATCATCCTGGCCATGAGTTCAAATTAAAGGATTTGTAAACAATAGAGAGAGCAAGCAAGGAAAGAAGAAAAATACAACCCACCCCCACCCCCAGATCCCTACATAGAGAAACATAAACAGAGAGAAAGAGACAGAGATAGAGAAAATTAAGAAAATAGGAATACAGGCACAAAGGAAGAAAGAAAGGAAGGACAAAAGGAAGGTAGGAAGAAAATGTACTAAAGGTTATTACTAAAGTGATTTAAAGAAGTGAACTTATAAATGCCTGCAATAATAAGGATGAATGTGCACTGATGAAAATAAAAGTAAAAAGTAAAAATGAGTTCTCTTGGATGGTCCAAGTCATGCAACAGTTTCCAGAGACAGGACCACAGAGGTGGAGACCAGATGAGCACTAGCTAGGCCTGGGGTGGTGGGAGGCTTGGGGAGGCAGTGGGTGTGGCTACGGGGGGCATATACCACAGGTGTCTGCAGTACAGTCACCCTGGGGGCCGCTGTGTCTGCATGAATGTTCTGCTGCTTTGCTCTGGCTTGCTTTACCACAAGCTGATTCAGAATGAAAGCTGTGCACAAATGCACATTGTGGAGAGATGTTGGGGACTGCATGAACAGGAAGCCCTGGGAAGATCCCCATGAGTGGGGAGCTGCTCTCTGAATGAGGAAATCTCTATAGATCCCCTTAGTTCTCCTGAGAGGACTGTACTGAAAGCAGAGCCTCTGCCCTGGCCACTGTGCCCATCATCCTGCCTCAGCGTAGGCTCTCTCCACAGTGCTCCAGGTCACTGAGCTATGACCCAGTCCAGGGCCTTGACCCTAGGACCAGTTTCACAATGCCATGAGTTAGGACTTTCAGCCCTCCTGATTATGAAGTAAACCTCTTTTCTTTATAAATATCCAGGCCCCTGCATTTGAATAGCATAGAAATTGTAGCAAATAGACTGGGTTATGATGCACTGTAGCACAGTCTAAGGCTGTTAAAGTGAAATGGAAAATATGTGTATGTGAACTCTTTCTCACAAAGGCAAACATATAACCATCTCAAGAAGATTATATTAAATCTGCCAGGAGCCACTCAGGAAGGCAGAGGCTGTGTCATCCTGGCAATTGGGGCATGAGCCTTAGAACCGTGACATCACAGAGAGAGGAACTCCCAGTGCTCAGACTCCAGGCAGTTGACTGATGTGTCTATTGGAGCTGTAGCCATGTCTAATATCCAGAGCCTCGAAATGGATGAAGACAAGTGTTCACTGTGACCACCACACCCTCCATGCATGGCTGCCCTGCACCAGATAGTCTGGGAAACACCTGCTTTGAGGTTCCTCCTAGGGGTGGCCCTGGCCAGGGTTCTGTTTCCTTTCTCCTGACCTTTTTGAACTGCCTCTGACCTTCAGACCTGTTCATGGAAAGTGACCCCTGTTCACACTGTGCAGGGCTGAGTTGTCTTCACATTGTCAGAGGAGATGGAGTGAGGCTCAATGGGCGAGTTAGGAGGAGGCTCTGCCAGTGCTTGAGCAGCAAGCAGAGCTGTCCACACTCTTCTGTGCCATCACCATACCCAACAGAGCCACAGTGCGACCTGCAAGCCTAAGTGCTTCCTCTAGGGGCATCATGTTCTGCTCGGTGTTCTTTCTCATCTGTTTGCTTCCCCAAAACAGAATATTGATATAAATAAGATGGGAATAACATTTTAAGGAGTCCAGTTGTGTGAGGATTCTTGTTAAAACAAAAGCAATTTGGAATTGCTTCTTTAAGAATATCCATGATATGCCATAAAAATGCTTTTCTCAAGTTGACAGATGACATTTGGTCACTTTGCAGTGGCCATCTCCTTAGCCTTGCTCTATCACTTCCCTTCCCTTACCAGATTCTTCTCCTTTCCTCTAAAAGGTGCCTCAGTTTCTGGCCTTGGTCTTTCCCCATCTCTTAGAGAAGAAAAGGTCCAGGACTCTGTTCCTATATGTGACCTCTTCGTGTCTTAAAAAGTGATACAGCTTTTCTGTTTGTGTTAAAAAATCAAATAACCAACCCCCCTGGGTGTGTGTGATAGAGTCAGGCTGGGATTGGGAGGGCCACGTGTTGAACTGTGTCCCCACTACACTTGGCACAAAGCCCTACACCATACTGGAGCCTGACTGTGTGTGGTGTTGTGTGCAGCAGGAGAGCCTTCTTCCTGAGGAAGATGGTCAGCTTCACACACCTGTGTGCCCAGAGGTCAGCAGCAGAGCCCTGCTCATCCACAGCACGATGCACATGAGAACAAGCTGGAGGAAGAGGAAGCAGCACCTCTTCCTGTTCACTGATGTGATCCTCGTGTCTAATACCAATACGTGTGGACCACACACTCTCCTGCCCACCACAATATGCCTTCTATTTGTTTCTGCATGATTTTAGATCCCCTGTTTTTTTTTACTAAGTACACATGCAGCACCTGTGTTGGCTTCTGCAGAGAGCATTGTCAGGAGTGAAGACCATGTGGTCTGCTGGCCCATCCCTGTAGTCCCAGCACAGAGGGTCTGAGGCAGGATGATCAAGAGTTTGTGTCTCAGCTAGGTTATATGCAAAGGCCCTGTCTCCAAAAGCAAATAAAACAAGCAAAATAATAACGGTGATTGGCTTTATCTGAGTTAAATATGACAAAATAGTTAGAGTGATTAGAGAGTAATGTGTTCAGTTAACCTTAGGCAAACTTCCCAATCGGTAAGTAACAAACTAAGAAGCCTAAGGCAGTATTCTCACCCCCGTAATCCCAGCTACTCAGGAGGCTGTAACCTAAGGAATGTCAGTCAAAGCCAGGCTGTTCAGGAAGTCCATAAAGCTTACTTTTAGTTCTTTTCCAAAAAGCTGGCAGTAGAGCTCTGTCCCAGGTGATAGAGTTCTAGCCATGAGAAACAAAGCTCAGAGATAGCACCCAGGCAGGCCCTCAGTACAAACCCTGACTCTGAGAAGAATGGTAACAAAGTAAGTGTGATAGAGTTTAATTCTCTTTGAAGATATAAGAAATGCTTTAGGATAAAACATACGATCCCACTGCATATCCTGTCTGTGGTCAAATGTGGGGAGAAAGTGGGAAACAGGAATGGGAATTCCAGAAAGTCCTTTGTCTTGAGCTGGCCCCAGGAGAAATTCAAAGTCACTTTCTGGTAAGACTAACAGATATCAGGTAGCTGTGGATCCATACAGCTACATGCAAATTTTTCAGAAAAGATGGAAAGAATGATGCAATTTCATCTAGAATTTACTATAAAACAAAAATGTTGTGATATGATTGCTTTCTTGGCTCCTTTCTCAACTTTGACCTTCATAATGACCTTCTATGCACACACCCCACCATGTTCAAATGGGTTAGTATTGCATTGGCTGTACCAGTGGTTTTCAGTAGGTTTAGAGAACCTTCTTGGTGGAGGGTGGATGCTCAGACTGGGGAGGCCAGGTGTTACCTATGTACTGCATCACAGTAATTGAAATTAGCGAGTATTAGTGAACCCTGGAAGTATGCTTAACAATTTTATTTCACACTCCCAATAATTATCTGTGGAGATAGATTTTAATTCCATAAATATAATTAGGTCAGCAAACAGCAAAGGGCTTGAATTGCTCTGAAATGGGTTTTACTGATAAAGTACAGGTTAATTTCCCAGCACACATCTCTAAGTCTGTATGAAGATGGAGAATGGCCCCAGACAGGTTGAAACACATGGATTCACAAAGCGGTGTAATGTGTATCATCCATGGTCTCAAAACCACACCCCTCACTTCCACCTGTTTATTCATTGGGTACATGTTGAACATGCAATTCACCTTTCCTCTCTTTAGAGACCGCACATGTTCTCAGAAAATTGAGACAAACAAGACAAATAGTTCTCACATTGTCTATTTGTTAATTCTCTGATGAATGCATCTTGGAAAAAATTACCAAAAATGATGGGGAAGATGGGCATGTGTGTGTCTGTCTCTGCAGGACTTGTCCGTGGCAGATTTCATGGAATGTTCTGGGTTCTTATTGCTCTGTGGGTACTCAGGGTGTGAATTAAAGGAAGCTGATGCAAGACAGAGAGAGAAGAGTAGACATTCCCCCAAAACTACTCTTTAAGGAAAACTTAAAATGTGGCTATTAGGTCATTTTAAGCTCCATTAGTTCTAAAGCTATTGCACTGTCCAGCCTCCTTTGTGGTAGATGGCTGTTATTATATTTCCACCACATGGCCTCAGTAAACAGTCACTGTGTATATATATATATATATAGGCAGGTTAGGGGCGGTCTAACCTCAGCTTCAGTATCCTGGTGAAACAGTTTTCAGGACAGCACAGCATATTGATGGAAATAAAAAACAAGCAGACATAGAATAAAGTCTGGTGTTTCATAAGAAGACAAATATTGGATGGCTAAGTGTCCACTGACTCCACTCATGGTTTTTTCACACACACACACACACACACACACACACGCACACATGCGCACACACACACTGCCTCCACACAAGAATTCAAATATTAATGTTTAAAGTCATCTGGTTTACAATACCCAGGTAATAGTTGTAAAAGCATAATGCATGCCTAACGAAAATATATGCCAGATTGGGAGGAGTAATATGCACATACATTGATTTCCTATCTTTTTAGAGAAGGAGAATATAACAATACAAGGTGATGATGACACACACAAATATTGCAAACATTCAAAATATTATAAGTATACTTATTCATGGTGATTTTTATGTATGTATAAATTACCAGATTTTTAAAACATGCAAGGTAGAAAATCTCATTATGTATGATATGTAAACATTGGAGAAATTAATCATACAGTAGAGAAACTGATGGGAGTAACTTAGCTGTCTTAGCATTCATCATTAAAGAGTTGGTCTGGTACTGATTATTGATCGTAACAATGAAGATGTTTCCCAGTAAATAACACAATACATTACAGTTCTGAAATTTCTATAAAGAAATGAAGTACAGCAATTTGCCCATGTTTTCATTTTTATTGCCAATTTTTATCCTTGCTTACTGAAATGAAAATATTCCATCCAAGTTCATATGATTTAGTGTATATAATGCTATTTTTGTATTTGAACAGCACACCTTGCTCTGTCTGGTATGATCACTGTGGACCCTGAAGGCAGTGCAGGTGTGAGCTCACTTATGCTGAGGTGGCTTGCAGCACACAGTAGAAAATATGTTTCTCTGCATCAATCCAATTTCTCTTCCATACTAAAGTCTAATTCAGATCACAGTAAGATCACTGGTCAGAGCCAGAGTCCATCAAACCCCAGTTATGAGCAGGTTCTAATTCCACCCATACTCACATTGACACTAATGGACTGCCAATCTTTTTGTCTCTAAGGACAGACTTAAAATCATAGCATGAATGTGAAATGTACTATAATATTTTCTCTCATTTTCAATTGCAGTTCTTCTCCGCTAAAGGACAAATGGTGCTCTTTACTTGAAACGTAATTCCCAAGTGTTCATACTTAATATTTTAATTTGCTAGTGAGTAAATAAAAGTCCCTGCAGAGCAATGTTCCCAACCGATTCTCCTTAGTTAAGAGAAGCGTCTGGATAGTCCTTACATAGGAAATCACAGACTTGTCTCTGCCTGATTCATTTTAATGGTGACAGTGTTTAGAGATAGAATGTAGTAGGTCAGCTGGTCACCAATGACTCACATCTGTAATCCTAGCTACACAGGAGGCTAGATCTGAGAACCATGAGTCCATGAGACTCTTATCTCCAATAAACTACTCACAAAAAGCCAGAAGTGGTTCTGTGGTTCAACCAAGAGAGTGCTTAAGAAAAAGAAGCTCAGGGATAAGCTCCCTTGCCCAGCAGTCAAGCCCCAGTAAACAAACAATTTGTTAGGTTATCTTTGCATTAAAAATTGGCTTCAGTGATTTTTATTGTGTAGTACAGTTGAGCTAAAGAAAGATTTCTTTCAGACATGAGCTTGTCTCCATGGATGATAATTTGGGTTGTGTCTGGAAATACCTGAGCCAACAAGATATTTAAAAGATCCCATAAAATTATTCTTACCTGAAGAATGATAGTGCGCCTTACAAATCACAGTAAATAACTGTAAAACTTGATATTTCAGAACCTTGTTGGTGTTTTAAGTATTACTTCATATTTTCCTCCTCTTTCTGTATACAAAATTTGAATATTGATGTAAATTAGATGTGAAGGACATTTGTAGAATGGACATTTGTCACTTATAATGGTATAAGAAAATCAAATTGGAATGATCTTTTCACAGATATTCATAGCATAACAAAGATTTTTTTCAACTTTACCAATAACTTCTTTGTTAAGTACCAAACAGAAGAGTGGTCAGTTTCCATAATCATTGGTTCTCCTTGCTCCTTCATTTCCCCTGGCTCATCACTCTCTCACCAGCCTCTCTCCTCCTCTCCTCTAACAGTAGATTCAGCTTCTAGCCTTCTTCTTTTGCCCATCTCCTAAAGTGGAAAAGGTCCAGGGCTCTGTTTGCATATCTGTCCTGCATCCATATTCAAACTGACCTAGCTTTCTCCTTGCTTTTCCACCCATACCACTAAGTTTGTTGGATGTTATTTATTAAGTCAAGGTTGAGAAGGGTAGCATTGTGCACCATTAAAGTCTGGCACAAAGTTCTCTCCTGTGTTTGAACACTGACCATGTGTGGTGTTTTCTGTGCAGCAGGAAAGCCATCTTCCTAAGAAGGATGACCATTGGTCTATATCCCTGTCCCCAGGGGACCCCGGCAGAACCCTGCTCATCCACAGCCCAGTGCAGATGCAGGAAGGATGTAAGAGGAAGAAGCAACACCTCTTCCTGTTCAATGATTTACTGCTTGTGTCGAATACCAAGTACGTGTACACTGCACACTCTCCTGCTCAGCACAAAAGGCATTTCACTAGCAAATAGCATTTACATAGCCCTGGCTTTAAGAGTGCAGGTTCTTTTTCAATTTTGTTTGCAAAGGATTGTATTCTTTGTTTGTTTCCCACATGTCCCTGAAGTGGTGTTACTGTTTAGAATATGGTCAAGAATAAAGAACAGCACGAGGCATGCTGTCCATCCTGTAGCCACAGTGTGCAGACTTTGATATAGGAAACAGAGTTAAGATCAGGCTGCACCACACCCAGAGGACCTGACTCCAACACAGATAGGACAACACGATTGAGAATGTGAGAGATTGATGCTCTCCTGTCCATAGTTGAAAATGATTTTTAAAAAAACTAAGAATAGTTGCAGCTGAGAATATCACTTAGGGGGAGAATGCCCACCTAGCTTGAATGAAGCCCTGGGATCAATTCCTCAGTACCACATACACGGAAAATGTTAGAAGTGGGTTTGTGGCTCAAGTGGCTATGCTTGAGCAAAGAAGCTCAGAGACAGTTTAGGCCCAGAGTTCAAATCCCAGGACTGGCAAAAAAAAAAAAAAATCAAGGGAGTAGTTTGGGAGACTAGTTCTTAACACAACACATTGTGGATGTAAATTAAGAGGTATGGTGTTTGTTGCTCTTTTAAGGTATAAGAAATGCTTTAAGATTAAGAATGTTATCCCACTGCATGCCCTGTGGATGGCTGAATGTGGGGACAACGAGAAGGGTGGTGATCGTTCCAGAAAGTCCCTTCTTTTGGGCTGGCCCATGGAGAACATGAAGGCCACCTTCAGGTAAGAATTACGGCTGGCCCCTGAACCTGCAGTGAAATACCAAAGAAGTGATTCTGCATTCATCACTTAGCTATTCCAGCTCGCACTACTATGACTTACAGTAATCTTGATCATTGTTCATGCTAATGTAAAATAAATTTTCTAGGATATGAGACAACATTCTACACTTCAGAAAATGCTTTAAGGAGGTGAAACATTCTAGTTTTTCTCATGTTTCCTGTTGGTTAATTGCAAATTTTTCTATGTATTTCTGGATAAAGAATATTCTATTTAAAGAACATGTTTCTTCTGTGTACTTTAATCTGGATGTTCTTTAAATGTTTGAATAGCACATCCAGCTTTGTTGGTATTATCACAGAGAACTGAATGTAGGGCAGGTGTGAGACTGGCCCATGGTGAGGGGGCTTCCATCACAGGTAGCAGTGATTCCATTCCAATCCACTCCTCTTCTCCAATAGTGTACTTAACATCAGAGTAACATCACCATAAAGGCCACAGTCCATCAACACCCCAGTTAACACTAGGATTGAGTTTATCTGTATTTACATGGATACCAATGGATTGACAGTATTTTCACCTTTCATGATTTCTTAAGATCTTGTCTATGAAATGTCACTAAATATTGTCTATCATTTTAATTCGCAGTTCTACCCAACAAAAGGAAAAATTATATGTAATATTTCACTTTGTATATGAATGGAGAGTTGAAAGCCAATATCCTTAATATATGCTCACTCATTTATTATGGTTGTTATTTATCCTGGCTGCAATTCTAAATAACATTCATTCTGGATTTTATGACACTTCGATTATAATCTCTAAATTTTCCTTCACTTTAAGTGATAAGTTAACATTCTCTGAAAGTATATATCTAGGTCATCAGGCACTAGAGGCTCCATCCTGCAATCCATACTCCTCAGGAAGCTGAGGATTGCAGTTTGAAGGCAGTCTGAGCAAGAGAGTCCAAGAGACTCTGATCTCCAATCAACTCCCAGTAGATTCAGAAGTGGAGCTGAGGCTCCGGTGGTAGAGCCATAGCCCAAAGCACAAAAGCTTAGAAACTGTGCACAGACTCTGAGGAAAGCCCCAGGTTTGGCGCTATCTATGTTCTTATGCTGCATGGAGCTAGCTCCCAGCACCTCTTGCTTTTGGTTGTCTAGGAAAGTGTTGGCCCTCCCCTCTAGATAGTCACGCTTGAAACACTGGCTCTGATTCCTTCCCAAATGTCACTGTGCAGGACTCTCTGCTTGCTTCTCAATCCTATCCTACTTTCCTCCAATGTTATTTCATTTATTCAAATGCATAACTGATCCATGAGTGTTGTCAACAACAAAATATAGATCGAAAACATATTAACTATAAAGACTGATATGAAAAATCAGTTACTAGCTAATAATGTACTACTTTGGGTTCTTATTGAATGGCTTGGGTATAGCAGCCTGGCAAAAGAGAAAAACCTGGACGATAGCAATCCACTCCAGATTTTCACCAATGAGTTCAAGAACAGTTGCCTTGTAAGTGATTTTTACAGCAGAGAGGACATTTCTAGTTACTTGCTCAGGCTGGAAGGGGGAGAGAGTTTAAAAATTATCAAATGGAAGGAAACATTTTAAGAACAATGATAGGAGGAAAACTAGGAAAGAAAGAAATTGAGGGATGAGCTTGATTCCACTTAGGTAAATGTGATAGCAATGTGTCTTAGTGCAATTACTATATGCTATTGACAATTATCTTCTATTTTGGAACAATTCTGTGTCCTTCTCTTTGTAGAATAGCTCCCTTTATTTCAAAATCCCTTTCCAGCGTTCATGCTGAATCTTGCTAGGGGTATTTTGTATTTTTAAATCACTTTAGTGTAAATTGAGAAACTTTCTTGAAAATGCAATACCTGTTGCACCCAGCTGGCTCATGCCTGGAATCATGGCTACACAACAGTTGAGATCTGAGCACTGTAGTTGAAAGCCAGCCTGGGAGGAAAGACCTTCAAATGCTTACCTCTAAATGACCAGCAAAATAGCTGGAATTGGAGCTGTGGCTCACGTGGTAGAGCTAGACTTGAATAACAATCCTAAGATACACACCCTGTCTGTGGATTCAAGCTCCATGAGGTGCACAACTTAACTAAGTCAGATGTGTTTGCATATGTTTTTAACATAAGAAAGGAAGACCAACTGGGCAGGGCAGAAAAGTCCCTTTGAGACTCTAATAGACAATGAAGGACCCCAAATCCAGAAGTGGAGCTATGTCTGAAAGTGCTAGACCTCTAGCCTTGAGCAAAAAGAACTCTAGGATGGAGTCTAGGACATGAGTTCAAGTCCCCAAATAAGAACAACAACATCAAAAATGAAAGGGAGATCATTTAAATAATGTATTATCATTCATTCATTTATGTCTTTCATATATAAAACTGTGTACTAGACAATATGAAACTTTATCCACTGATTTTAGCTAACATGTATAAACAGAAGCAAATTTTAATATTAAATATATACAATTTGTCACAGTTTTTCTTTACAGAAGGTCGTTTCTGTCATTCAGGGAGGTATTCTTCCTGGAATTAAACTACTTTTTCATGTTATTATTAT
The DNA here is from genome assembly GCF_023159225.1 of Perognathus longimembris pacificus. Lineage (NCBI taxonomy): Eukaryota > Metazoa > Chordata > Mammalia > Rodentia > Heteromyidae > Perognathus > Perognathus longimembris. Next base: position 44,150 of record NW_025959359.1, on the reverse strand, counting down.
TTATATGTGGAGTGGTTATCATTAATTTCATACATTTTTGTGGAATTAAAAAACAAAGGAAAGGTACCAAATATTAAACAGAAATCAGAATCTTTCCCCCAAAGTTTCTTACTTAGAATTTTTCATATAATTGTTTTTATTTTTCCTTGTTCTAGAACAGTGTCAGCATACATGACAGCATACATATTTTTGAGAGTCTTTACCAAATATCATAGTCCTTCATGCTGAAATTTATATACTTCTGAAAAATAATTGTATTCTTTTATATCTATACTAACTCTTTCCTACTAAACTTAATTTTACTGTGTGTATGTACATATGTATGTGTAACTTATATGTGTACATATATTCATATACATCTTACATTAATAGAATGTACATAAGCCTACATAGGTGGCCACAAATATAGGTGGCTGTTCATATATACATAAAACATAACACTCATGTTTACATACACATTTCTATGTATGTACACATAAAATATACAAATGTTTATACATACATAAGATACATTTAAGGTATACATGAATATACACATAATCATTATATGTATTCTCTGTGTGGGGTGTGTGTATGTGTGTGTGTGTGTGTGTGTGTGTGTGTGTGTGTGTGTGTGCTTGCATGATGGTAGGAATTGAACCCAGGGCTCATACATTCTAGTCCAGTATTGCCTGAATCAGCTACACTCCATGCTTTTTCATATTTTCCAACTACTTAGATTTTCTCAATTGTCCCCCATAGTGTTCTTGAGCCAGAACAGAAAGCTCCATGTTCAAATATTGCTTTAGAAATTATGCTAAATTATCATGTCCCACTCTTGTTAACATCAGGACTCAGTTCACCTGAAATCCATGAATCAGAATATGTTCACTCCATCGCTTATAATGCCTTTGAGAATATCAACTGATACTTACCACAGTGGGTCACATATATATGCTGACGTAGTAGAGTAATAAGGAGTTCATAGTGATGAACAAAACACATCATAAAATGGTACTTTGGTCTTCAAGGGGGCTCTACATGACACAAAATAGTATTGTTCATTCACTATGACTGGTAGTGAGTGCCTTGCAAGTGATCTGAGCCATTTCATGAGCCCGATTCATAGCTGGAGGGAGAAGAGAGTGGATAGGTCTGTTGTGGAAAGGGTAGACTTCTCTTTGCCTGACTCCCTCCAGTGCTGACAGGGCTGAGAGACACATCTGTTTGGTCAGCTCTGCATTTTTAAATGGCCTTCAGTGAGGTCCAATTTTCCTGACATGAAGGCTGCAGAGGTGCATGATTACTCCTGAAGAGCCAAGTGTCTGCCTATGGATTGGTGTTCTGCCTGTGGAAAGTCTCCATATCCATGCTCATGGACCACAAGCAGGTCTTCCCTGAAAATGTCCCTATTTGACCTTGCCTCTTGGAAGACATTTTCACTGAATTGTCAGCTTTGTGAACATTTTTTTCCTGTCGGTATTTTACGGTATTCCAGTGCCTTTTGTCCTACATATTCTCTGCTGTTTATTCAGCTTTGACTTCTGTGGGCTTTTTTCATGTGTCTGAAATGCATTCTTCTGGCTTCATGTTATACAAAGAAATGAAGACCCAGTTCTACTCAAGGTTTGTACTCTTCAAAGGAGTTGCCTTTAAATACCAGGAAACAAATTGTGCTTTGGAGATGAGGAAACTAATTTGGAAATTACTATATAATGATACCATTTGCATTCTTAATATTTTTTTCTCACATGTCTTTTCTAGCCAATCAATAAGAGTAATAGCAAGAAACTCAGATACAGTGAAGGACATTATCAGCAAGTAATTATCAAAACTGGGAATAAGTGTAAGTCACCTGTAAGCCGTTTGTAAATTAGAAAGCGATTTCCTGTTGGTGATGAATAGAGATGCACTTCCACTCACATGCCTATTGTGTACTGCCATTATAGCATTGCTGATGTCATACAGTGATGTCATACTTGTCCCTCTCCCCCACCTCTTGAGTAGTTAGGATTACAGACATGAGCACCAGTGCCTGGCTCCCTTTTGCGTTTAATGTAACTCAGTGGGACAGAATGAGGTAGAAAGGTTTCTGAATGCCAACATGTTTCATTCTTCTTTTTTCATCCCCTGAGCTTTCAATAAAAGTTTGAAAGATACATTCAGGCACCAGTGACTCACACTTTTAATTCTATCTACGCAGGAAGCTGAGATCTGAGGATCACAGATCAAAGCCAGCATGGGGAGGCAAATCCCAGAGTGTCTAATCCCATAATTAATCAGCAAAAAGCCAGAAATGGAGGTATGGATCAAGTAGCACATGACCTGCCTTGAGCAGAATGAGCCAAATAAGAGCTCAAAGTCTTGAGTTCAAACCCCAGTACCTGTGTACGTACACACACACACACACACACACACACACACACACACACACACACACAGAGAGAGAGAGAGAGAGTTTGGAGGACGATAGAAACAGGGTCGAATATATTCATTAAGTATCTAAAGGGAAATAAAATTACTATTCATGCTAAAGAAGCATTTAATATTGACCTGACAAATGGCTTGGATTTTGTTCTATTATGTCAGTCCTTTCACCTTATGTTAAAACACTGGGCAGTAGCATAAATATTTAGTCTTTCATCCATCCTCTGATGAGCTAGTTGTATTATAACTGCAAGTGCTGGCAACATAAATGGCCTGATATCTGATTTCCTTTCAGTGAAAATTCTTCCCATATAGGAGGTCTTGTCCACAAAAGAACTGTGTGAAATGTATGCTTAATGTTTTATTTGAGGAAAATACCATTGAGAACGCAAGAAGTGATGTTTGGCCAGGCACTGGTGGCACACACCTGAAATCCTTACTGCTCACAAGGTTCAAATCTGAGGATTAAGGTTCGAAACTAGCATTTGCAGACACACCCGGGTGACACTTATTTCCAGTTAACTAGTACAAAGCTGGAATTGAAGCCGTGGCTCCAGGCATAAAGCACCCCCCACCACCTTGAATAAAAGAGCTAAGGGACAGTGCACAGGGCCTGAGTTCAAGACCCACTACTTTCATTAAACAATAATTGGGTTCCATTATATATTTTAAGCGGGCTCAAATTGCAGTAATTGCAGTATTAACTGCGATTTAACATTCTCTGTCGCCCACATGTTGGTGCTAAGATAAGCACCCCCTTCTGCCCCCCCCCCAATCACTGGGTGTGACTGTGTCACTACTGATCACATTTCCTTTCCTTCTGTTTCCTATGTACATCACTGCACTATTCCCTTGCTTGTTAGGAGTTCTAACTGGTTCTAAGGGGCCAAACCTCACAGGCCTTTGGATCTCTCAGCTTCAGAGAGCAGAGTGGAGCTAGTGAGCAAATAATCAAGAGATGATCAGATGCACTAATTATGCCAGGGGTTGCTCAGAACCCTTGTAGTCCTGACAGGTATTTGACTTCAAGGAGTATTTATATTTGGTAAAGACAGGTTGTGTGTTTGTTGAACTTGAGAGGTAACTGTGTGTGTGTGTGTGTGTGTGTGTGTGTGTGTGTGTGTGTGTGCCAGTCCTAGGGCTAGAGCTTAGGGCCTGTGTGTTGTCCCTAAGCTTTTGTGCTCAAGGCTGGCACTCTACCACTTGAGCCACAGTTCCACTTCTAGCTTTTTGCGTTTTTTGTGGTTTTTTGTGTTTTTTTGGTGATAAAAGTATCACAGACTTTACTGTCCAGGCAGCTTAGAACCTTGGTCCTCAGATCTCAGCCTCCTGAGTTGCTATGATTACATGTGTGTGCCACCAGTATCTGGCTAGAATAAATCTTTTCTGTGGCCATCACATTCTGGTGTGCTTCCTCCTCCTCCTCTTCCTTGTTTCCCTCTTCTTCATCCTCTTCCTTCTTTTTCTTAAACTCAGGACCTGGGAACTCTCCCTTAGCACACAAGGCAAGTGGTATACCACTGGAGCCAAAAGCTTCACTTGTGTCCTCTTGTTGCTTCATTGGAGACAAGAGGCTTATGGACTTTCCTGCCAGGGCTGAATTCCAACTGTGAGCCTCAGATCACAGCCTACTGAATTGCTAGGATGAGATGAGTGAGCCACCACTGGCACCCAGCTTGAATCTATCTTTTTTTATAGCACAGTAGACTGTGTCTAAGTACGACACTATGTGTGTCATCTTAACTGATTATGAAGGACAATTGGTTTGGCCAGTGGTAAAACATAATACAATCTAGTAGAACATGGGTATCCATTGTAAATCCACATGTACAGTTGGCTCTTGGTGAGGATATATCCAGCAGTATTCAAAATGCCATCCAAGGCCTGGATGGTTTCCTGTGTCATTGCTGCTCATGGCATGGTGCTGCTTTGAACCTTAAATTCTACTTAGCAGCCCACTCTGGCTCCAAGCTCTTTTTTCAACATGGTAAACAAGTTGCTCTTTTAAGTCCAGACCTCACATTAGGAGGAAGGAGAGCTCCCTCTGGCAGTCCCAATTAACAGAACAATATTTCCGTTCCCAAGACCTAGAAGCAAAAATCAGAAATCTCTTTGGTCCAATACTGGAAATCTCGTTATCCAACCACTTTGCCTGCTAATTGGAGGATCTGGTTTGCCAGGTTACTTAAGAACAATCATGAGAGCTGGAACTGGAGTCATTTCCAGCCAAAATAATGACTAAACAAGTGACTACATAATGACTAAATAATGACCAAATAAGTATGAGGGGAAGGAGTAATCATTTCCTAAGAGAGAATTAGGGTTCTATTTGGCAAGAGAAATTAGAAAAATAAAACAAATACCAGAGGATGAACTATCTTTGCCATTGATGTCTGGATATTTAATCATCATTTATGAATTATTAAAGCTTCCTTTATCTGGCTGAACACCTCTTCGTTCCAAAAATGAGGAGGAGGAGGAGGAGGAGGAGGAGGAGGAGGAGGAGGAGGAGGAGGAGGAGGAGGAGGAGGAGGAGGATATGGGCACTAGTAGCTCACTCTTGTAATCCTAGCTACTCAGGAGACTGAAATCTGATGATCCCAGCTCAAAGCCACCCTGGGCACTCTTGAGTCCCACATCCTGAGATGGCATAACAGTGACACATGTTAGTTACCAGATCTTTCTACTTCTCTTTCAGCTGAAGAAAGACAAATACCTGGAGGCCGAAGAAATGACCATAAATATTAGCAGACCCTCCCTCAAACCAGTGACCAAGATGTTGTGTAAGACTCTCCCTTTTGCTTTTTTGAAGTCTTCTTTTCTTACTTGTGAGAACAAAGGAGTTTTTTTCCTTCCTGGCAAAGTACTTCGGCTGATCTGATAGGTGACTTAACCTCATAATCCGTCTTTCTTCCCCAAGCTTGCTCAGGAATTTAAAGTCTGTTTCCTATATAGACAGTTGTGGCAATGCATTGTCCTTAGCCATCTGGGGTAAATTCTATCCACAATCTCATCATCACTATTCCCCTCTGAAAAAGTTAACATATTTAGGCTATTGGGTTTCTTAAAAATAGAATGTGGAGGCAAAGGCTGGTGGCTCACACTTGTAATCCTAGCTACTGAGAAGGCTGAAATCTGATCTGAGGAGCATGGTTCAAAACCAACCCAGGTAGGAAAGTCCATGATACTCTTATCTCCAGTGAACCACCCAAAAAGCCAATAGTGGCATTGTGCACCATGACTGACAAAAGAAAGGGAGAGAAAAAGAGGTAGAGAGAGAGAGGAGAGACAAAGACAGAAACAGTGGCAGAAATAGAGATAAAGAGACACAGAGTGAGAGAGAGAGAGAGAAACAGAAAGACATGGAACAATCTCTACTTAAGAGCAACTCCCCATAACCTACTTCTTACTTCTTCCAACTATCTTCTAAAGATTTCCCAACCTCCCCATCATATCCTGAGCTGATGGGAAGTTTAAGTTCCAATCCTAATAATAATGAAAGAATCTCATGTATTTAACAGTTCCTTATTCATCTGTGACATTAATCAACACCGACTCCTCCAACAAAGCCCTTTACTAATGTAATCAGTTTGTGTGGCTTCTACAGTCTAACTTGTAGCTTATTTCACTTCCAATAATAATAATAATGATTCTCTTTATATTATTATTATGTGCTTGTAACTTTGTTGTTTTTTTTCAAATTTTTATTATCAAACTGATGTACAGAGAGGTTACCGTTTCATATGTTAGGCATTGGATACATTTCTTGTACTGTTTGTTACCTTGTCCCTCATGCCCCCCTCCCCCCTGCCCCTTTCCTTTACCCCCGACGTGTTCAGTTCACTTACACCAAACAGTTTTGCAAGTATTGCTTTTGTAGTTGTTTGTCTTTTTTTACCCTTTGTCTCTCGATTTTGGTATTCCCTTTCAATTTCCTAGTTCCAATACCAGTATACACGGTTTCCAATATACTCAGATAAGATTACAGAGATCGTGTAGGTACAACCACAGGAAGGTGATACAAGAACATCATCAATAATAGAAGCTACAGATACACATGGGACATTGAAAGTAGTTACAACTGTGATATAACAATTGTCTCCATAACATGGAGTTCATTTCACTTAGCATCATCTTATGTGTTCATAAGGGTATAGCTATTGGGCCTTGTGATACTCTGCTATGACTTGCCTAAACCTGTACTAAATATTCCCAATAAGGGAGACCAGACAGTCCATGTTTCTATGGGTCTGGCTCACTTCACTTAGTATAATTTTTTCCAAGTCCTTCCATTTCCTTACAAATGGGGCAATGTCATTCTTTCTGATAGAGGTATAAAATTCCATTGTGTATATGTACCACATTTTCCTCATCCATTCGTCTACTGAGGGGCATCTGGGTTGGTTCCAGATTCTCGCTATGACAAATTGTGCTTCGATGAACATTGTTGTGCTGGTAGCATTACTGTGATTTTGTTTGTGGTCTTTTGGATAGATACCCAAAAGTGGGGCTGCTGGGTCATAGGGGAGTTCTATATTTAGCCTTCTGAGGAATCTCCATACTGCTTGCCAGAGTGGCTGAACCAGTTTACATTCCCACCAACAATAAAGTAGGGTTCCCTTTTGGCCACATCCCCTCCAACAATTGTTATTGTTAGTTTTCTTGATATATGACATTCTTGCTGGGGTGAGATAGAATCTCAATGTTATTTTGATTTGCATTTCTTTTATGGCCAGTGATGTAGAGCATTTTTTCATATGTCTCTTAGCCATTCTCATTTCCTCATCAGAGAAGTCTCTTTGTAAGTCTTTAGCCCACTTGATGAGGGAGCTATTGGTTCTTTGCGGTTTTGTTTTGGAGGAAGGTAATTTTTTTAGTTCTGCATTTATTTTAGATATGCGGCCTTTGAAAGTCAAAGTATTATTATTTTATTTTTCTTTTGTTGGTTCTGGGGCTTGAACTCTGGGCCTGGACATTGTCACTGTTCATGCTGTGGATGCTCTACCACTTGAGCCATAGTGCTGATTCCTTTTTATATTTTAATATTCTAAGGAAAACCATTAGATAAGTTATAATACAGAAAAACTAAGCTAGGTTTTGGTGACTCACACCTGTAATCCTAGTGACTCTGGAAGTTGAGATATGAGGATTTCAGTTCGAAGCCAGCCAGGGCAGGAGAGTCTATAACACTACTATCTAACCAGCAAAAAACTGGAAGTGGAGCTGTGGCTCAAGTAGTATAGTGCTAGCCTTGAACACAAAAGCTAAGGCTCTGAGTTTAAACCCCAGCACACACACACACACATACACACACACACACACACACACACACACACACACACACATATACCGAAATGGACCTAGATGCTATGTACTGAACGTCTCTTAGAAGATTCTACATTGAGTCTCTCTGGAATTTAGTGTGCCTAAAAAGGTTCTAGCTTCACTGAGGCAGTGGAAGAAACCTCTAGAAGGAACTGCAGACACAGGGAGTGCTTCATCATGTCTGACTCACCCATACTGCCTTCTGTTCTACCATTTCGCACCCTCTTCCAGTCATCCTGGTCCTGGAGTTCACGGTGTGCTGGACCCCCTTCCACATTGACAGGCTGTTCTAAAGCTTTGTGGAGGAGAGTTGTCATCTTTGTGGACTGAGTCTCTGGATGTGGCCTTCAATCTCCCCTATGTGTTGTAAGGTAAGTGGGCCACATCAGCTCTTTCTTTATTCTGCATGGACATCTCCCTATCCCAACACCTCACATAGATATGTTCCCCTGGGGCAAAGGAATTTGAGGTCCTATTTTACTCCAAGATTAAAGAGAGGTATGTTATTTGGCCAAAAGAAATTGGCCAGATCACTATTCAAGAGGCAATTTTCTACAAAAAGTCCCCCACTGACGTGAGAGAACCACAGCAGAAATATGTTGAAGGCATCATGAATCCTTTGGTTTCTCTTCCAATAGCTGCATAGTGTTAATTTAGCACATAGAAATCTCATACTTTGTTGTGAAGGGAACTCAGGGCTGATCGATGCCAGTGTTTCTTCTATTTGGATGATGCTTTTGTTCAAGGGGCCATGGAATATGTTAGAACCCAGGAGTGGGAACGTCGTTAAGTCAAGGGACCTGGATTTGGACCCTGTTAATATTCTTTTTCTTTTATCCTGTGTTGAGCCTTGGACTCTGAGTGTGGGCACTGTCCCTAAGCTCTTTTCTCTCAAGGCTAATACTCTACTACTTGAGCCACAGCACCACTTACAGCTTTTTCTGTGACTAATTGGAGATAAGAGTCTCATGGACTTTCCTGCTCAGGCTGGCCTTGAACTGTGATCCTCACTCAGATCTCAGCTTCCTGAGTAGCTAGGATGACAGGTATGAGTCAAAGAAAAAACTGACTTCCTCCATGTCCAAAATGCCTCAGCCACATCTGGCAGTCAAGTCTGCACTAGATAGCCATGGCCTGATGGCAAATAGCCAATCAAACAAGATAGGTGCTGGTAGTTCACTCCTGGAGTCCTAGCTACTCAGGAGGCTAAGCTCTGAGGATCATAGTCTGAAGATGACAAAGTGCATGAGGCTCTTAGCTCCAGTTAACCAAGCAAGTATGACTCAAGTGGTACAGTGAAAACACTAAGCAAGAGTTTAGAGGCCTTGAGTTCAAGTCACACACACACACACACACACACACACACACACACACACACACACACAGCAGATGAAATAATAAGCATGGAAGAGATGGTAAGTTGTCACTACCATGACATTCTAGCATCACCACAATAAAGGGATGGTACCATTAATAATAAACATAACAGAATACTAGCATTAAATATTTTATAATCATAGAAACAGTTCCAGAATAAGTGACTTCAGATAATCATTGATCAAAAGACAATACACACAAATGCCCATTGAGAACCATGAACCTCCACACCTGCTTTGATACTCAGTCAACACGTGCATAGATCACATGTAAATAATGTCAGTGTGGACCCATTTCTTTTACAGAGACAAATCTCAAAACTGTTTCCAGCTCTTATCCTACGGTTCATAGGACAAAACTAGAATATTTTTATAAATAAATCGGGAATGATGCTGGAGATGCTTTGACTAGCCGATTACCTCTCCAGATGTAGCAAGGGTTCACCTTTAGGTTTGGGGGTGAGCCGATTAATGGAGAGTGGTAGGGTGGGCAAGCATAGTCATAATATTCAGTGTGCATAAGTGAAAATGGAACCATGGCAGTCGAAGGCATAGGAGGGTGTTGGGAGAAATGGGGGAGTGATGAAGGAGGTGATGGCAATTGAGATGCCTTGTACACAAAATGACTCATTGACTTGAAACCCCTTTGGTCAACTACTTCAAGATAATTTTATCAAGGTGAGAGAAAAGATGCCAACTATGGCTTCAAAAATGGCATTTTTGAAGACACCACTCCTCCTTCCCCTACCCCACATTGCAAACTAGATGAACTCTAATCCTCTTAAACAATCACAGAAATACCCTAGTCAGGCACTTGTTGGCTCACACCTGCAGGTCTAGTGACTCAGGAGACTGAGATCTGAGCATCAATGGTTCAAAGCCAGCCCCGGCAGACTCTTATCTTCAACTAGCCACTGGAAAGAGCTGAAAGTGGGGTGGGGCTCAAGTGGTAGAATGCTAGCTTTGAGTGGAAAAGAAAAAGCTAAGGGACAGTGCCCAGGCCCTGAGTTCAAGACCCAGGACTGGCACCAAAAGACCAAAGAAAAACAAATTAGCATTTTCATTAGCAGGCTCTTCACCTGGCCATGTTATCAATAGAGGGTACTGTATACTTTTCTTGTACCTATGGCCTCTGTGCATCACACCTGCAGTATTCTCCACTACCTTCCTCAATGATATCCAGCCCATTAATATATGTAGCCAAATGTCATGCCCACCCACAAAGTTCTTTGTGACCTCACAATCCTTGTAAACACAAGGACACAGTCATCATGGGAACTGCGATGGAGTGTCTCTTAGTGAGACCTGTTTTGCTTTTAACTGAAACTTTCTTATATTATTGTAGTGTTCATTATTGAGTTTAGCCCAAGCTAAATGGCTTGATGATCCTGAACCACAGTCAAAGTTCAATTCCTAGCTGGCCACTGGTGGCTCACGCCTGTAATCCCAGGTACTCAGGAGGCTGAGATCTGAGGATGATAGTTCAAAGCCCAGCCTGGACAGGAACATCCATCTCCAAAAAACTACTCAGAAAAATCCAGGAGTGGTGCTGTGGCTCAAATGGTAGAGCACTAGCCTAAGCGCAAAGAGGCTCAGGGGCAGTGCCAAGCTCTGAGTTCAGGCCCAGGCTTGGCAAAAAGAAAGGAAAGAAAGAAAGAAAAAGTAGGAAGGAAGGAAAGAAAGAAGGGAGGGAGGGAGGGAAGGACAGGAGGGAAGGAGGGAGGGAAGGCTGGGTGGGAGGGAGGCAGGGAGGGAGGAAGGAAGGAATGAAGGAAGGAAGGAAGAGAGGAGGGCGGGAGGGAAGGAGGGAGGAAGGAATAAGGTATGGTGATACCAGGAGAGTGTGTAACAAATGGGGCTTTGACAGGATGCCACACATCTGATGGGTAAAGTAAATAATAAAATGCAATTAGTGAAATAAAGTGGAAGCATCATCAAGGAGGAAAAGTTAAACAAGGAAAAAAAGTTTGGGGAATCTTTTTGGGGGTGAAATATGTACTCCACAGAGAAGGGATTATAAATGTATTTAAGTAAACATAAGTAGGCATTCAAGTAAAATTCCAATCATAAGGAGAATTTTAAAAAAATAACACTTCTTTACTCTGATAATTAAACATCTCTTGTTCAAGCCACAGGAACATGTTTGTTTTTTTTTAATTTAAACAAGCAAAGATCAAAGGAAGTTACAGAACCTCTCATCTCAAATCCCAGGCCAGCCTACTTTTATTTTATTTTATTTTTTCACCAAGACTTTTTAATCTTCCTGTGTTTGATCCCGGAGTGCACAGGTGTTAGATCTGTGCAGAGCATTTTGTAGCGTCCATTTAGAGTCTTGGAGACACAGCTCTTTCTGAAAAGCCACCATGGCAGGTAGTCCAGGCCTGTATGCTACACACAGGCCTCTATACTATGTCTGCGGCCCCGTTTCTCCACAGCGGGTCTAATTAATTCTTTGTGTGTCAGGGTTGTTCGTCTACCTCAGCTCAGCTGTCAACCCCATCATCTATAACCTCCTGTCTCATAGCTTCCTAGCAACATTTCGGAATGCCATCTCCTGCAAACTGGGGTGCATCTGGCATTGTCCCCCAGTGCCACCTGCCCACAGGGACGTCATCCTGACAGAGTGCCACCTTGTGGAGCTGACCAAAAAGGCAGTGTACTGGTTCCCCTGTCAATCATCCATCTGCCACTCACCAGCCCCCAGAGCCCTCTGTACTGATGCTGATACCACCTTGAAGAGGCCTAATTTATTCATGGAGGTGAAAAACACCTCCAGGGCTCAACACTAGAGAAAGGGTCAGCCTAGAATCTTTACCTCCTTGTGCGATGTTAGGGAGATGCAATGTTCTTAGAACTCATGTGTGTATTTCTAATTACTATTATTGTTATGATTATCATTATGATTTTCATTATTACTTTGGTGCTTGTCCTAGGGCTTTGAACTCAGGGCCTAGAGGCCATCCCTTAGCTTTTTTGGTCAAGGCTAGTGCTATAGACTTGAGCCATAGCTCTATTTCTAGCATTTTGGTGTTTCATTGGAGATAAAGTACATCACGGGCTTTTCTGCTTTGGCTGGCTTGGAACCACAATCCTCAGAACTCAGGCTCCTGAGTAGCTAGGATTGCAGGTGTGAGCCATCAATGCCCAGCTAGTTGTTGTTGATTTTATTTTAAAAAAACTATGGAGAGTCAAATTCAGATCTGGGTCTAAAATGCAGAACCTCTTGAGTTTCCGTTAAGCTATCTTTCCACTAGTCTAACACTTTAGGCCCCATCACAAGTTTGCAAAGGCCACCTCACTGGCGAGCAAAGCAGTATACTTGAAGATGGAGCAATTTCCACTCTTAGGAATGGATTGTGTTGAGGTGTCCAAACCTTGGGGCTGTTACAAGCAGAAACAACAGCGAGCCACAGGAGGAAGGGGCTGGGGGGCTTCTCTAGGCCTTACAATTTTAAAATGCCCCAATCCATACCTCCTATCTCTTCTATCAACTGCTATTCTAATGTTATAAGGGAATTCATTCATGAGATGCAGAGAAGCCACATTCTGAGAGGTCCAATTGCAATTCTTTATTAGAAAGCTAGGAGACTCCTGTCCCAAAAACCCTGCACCCCAGGAAGTTGCTTGCACAGAGCTTTCAAAGGCAAACACCACGTGTTTGGGGTGAGGGCCCAAGCCCAACAAAAGCCATCCCTCTAGGGGAACAATCAGGGGTGAGCAAAGCCAACCATACGGAATTATTAGCAGGGAGTATTCTCTGTAGCAAAACTTTCCTGGGGCTAAACAGCATGATCCATCCTCATTTTAACAAATGGGCAATCTCACTTCTTGGCTTTTCAGAGCTCAATGAAAAGCTCCTGTCACCCATCAAGGCCCAGGAATGGTGGTGATGATGTTTCTTAGAACCAGGATGCTTATTGCACTAACATGGCTAAATTGGAAATTCATCTTAGTGCTCTGAATTATTTATTCTCCAGCCTCCAATTAAGTCAGTCATTTCTCATCAGGGACAGGATCTGGGTCAAGACCATATACGTGCGTGCGCGCCACACACACACACACACACACACACAACACACACACACACACACACACACACACACACACACACACTGGGTACTTCCTGAATTGCATTCCAACTTGAATTTCTAAATGGCATCTCTCATACAGAGGGACAGAAATGTGGTCATCTGCTCTCTCTCTGCCTTCTCTCTGGCCATGGATCATCTTGGCCACAGGCCAGCAGTTTGGTAATAAACTTTCTCTCCTGCCTGAATACCACGTGGCATTCTCCTTTACCGGCTACCTACTTTAAAAACCTAACATATATGGTGCCGTGACTCGGGAAGGGCTTAAGAGTCAGGACAGGTGGAATTCCCATCTATTTTTCTCCTTTTTCTGGGAGTATCCCCAGTCCTGACGGCCCTTTTTCCGCGAACCAAACTGCTGTGAGTTGCCACGTGGCACTTTTCACTAATACCATTGCTGGCCTCCACATCCACCTCCACCTCCACACCACTTGTCTACCCTGGTGAGTGAAACTGCTGCTGCTTGAGTTCTCTGCCGCTCCATCCGCCGCTTCTGCCGCTTCTGCCGCTTCTGCCCGGTAAGCTCATTCACTCACTAGGCACCTCCCTCCCGTGCTTTTTGGGCTTTGCATCACAGTCACACCCAAGCCGGGACACTGCTAGCATGCCTCTTGACAGTGCAATGAGGCCTGCTTGAAATACTCGCTCAGATACAGTTTTTGCCACTGCAATGGTAAATGGTTAGAAGTCATTTATATTCAGCCTCTCTCTCTCTTTTCCTCTCTTTCTCTTCCTTTTTCTCCCTCTCTCTCTCATCTTCCTGCTTACTTGCTTACTTTATAAAATTCCCAAGTCATACCATCGTTGTGTGCCTTGCTCACAAAGCTGCTTCTTTTCACAGACCTCTGCAACTGAGGCTTGACCACCAATGTGCTTTGTCATCAAAGATATCTAAAAGTTCTTTTCTCTAGCATTGACCACATGGTTTTAAAATATTGGGCAAAGAAAAAAAAGTCATTTACTATTGGAATTCCAAAAGAGTTTACTGCTGCATTTGTTAGTATGTCCATTTAGCTATATATCTGTGCTAAAACTCATCACATCTACTGAGTTTTGTCATTGCAGAATTCTGGCAAGTATTTGGTCAGTTCTTGACAAGGTACAGGGAAGCTCTAGTCCCCTTGGTCTCCTTGTTGTTTTAATTGGAAATCAAAAAGGGCTTTTGTGGCAAAGACTCCTTGGATTGCAGTTCGGAGCCAGCCAGGGCAGAAAATCTCTTAAACTCCATCTCCCAACTAACCAGCGAAGAGCCAGGCTGGAAGCATGGCTGAAGAGACTTCTCTTACCAGCCAAATGCTGGAAGTGGAGCTCAAGTGGTAGAGTACTAGCCTCAGGCAGAAGTGCTCAGGGACAGTGCCCATGCTCTGAGTTCAAATTCTGTGAATGCCATCGGGGACAAGCCATCCCAGCAACAAGCACCTAGATCCCTGGGACTCAGCCAGTTCAGGAACAAGGATCATGGAGAGGAGTAAGAGGAGAATTATGTCAGATCCTAAATGGAGTCACTTTGTCTCGCCCTTTCAAAATTAATCAGAGCCAGGGGATCAAGAGATAGTAGCTTGTCCATCTAATGTCCATGCCTGAGTATAAGAACTGTCCAAGTAATCCAATTTTTAATTTTGTGCCCTAAACTCTTCCTTTTGCCTTAATATTTTTTTCGTCCAGTCCCTGCCTCATGAGACTTCTTCCAGGCTTCATTCAAGGACTGGCATCTACCACCAAGGGACCCTGCTGCTCGTCTTCTCCAGGAGGGACCACATTTCTGCCTTTTACCCCTAATGCCGACGCCCCTTGCCAGCAGGAAGCAGCCAGAGAGAGTCTTCGTCCTTTTTCATTACTATTAAAAGGCTGGAATGCTAGGTCCTCTCCCTGAGGGCTACATGCAGATGCCCCCACCTCATTAAGTCTCCACCCAGTTACCTAGGTAACCTGCAGACCTGGAGGCAGTTACCTCCCCTTTCCCTGAGGTCACCTCCTAATCCACCTGGCCACACCCCTTGCCCCTGCCCTAAATAAAGCAGGGCTGGGTGGGGGTCGCTCTCTCTCTCTCTCCCTTCTCTCCGGCCATGGGTCAACTTGGCCACAGGCCAGCAGCTCGGTAATAAACTTTCTCTCCTGCCTGAAAAAAAAGAAAAAAAGAAATGTGGTCATCTGTCTTGGAACAAAGGGAAGTGTCAGCTACTGGCTTCAAACCTATGACTTTGATGGGCTGTCCCTCATTACTTATATAATGTCCTTTACACATGAAATATGAGTAAAATTGACCTCCAGACTTAGCTTCTATGAAATAATCACAAGTAGTCTGTGCTGTATTTAAACTGGGCTAGTTGTTCATTTCTTTCTTTTTTTTCTTCCTCCTTCCCTCCCCCTCCCTCTCTCCCTCCCTCCTTCCTCCCTCTGTCCTTCTCTTTCTTCATCTCTCTTCTTTATTTCTTTGCTTCAATCTTCATTTTCTTTCATTTGAGATAGGGGTTTGCCTGTAACCCAGATGGGAGATGAACCCCAAACACTTCTGCTTCAGCCTCCCAAGTGCTGGGATTACTGGAATACCCCACCACACCCAGCTAATGGCTGGCTTTTGATTTGAAAGTATGACCCATGGCCTTTACCATCTTCACATCTTGGCACCCACATATCTTCTAATTTCTATGTATTTATATAGTTATATATAACTAAATATATATATATATAAACTATACATATATGTATATATATATATATATGTACTTTGATGTTCTAATTAATATGGGATTGTCCCCAGAGAGCCTGATTGGCTTACTCAAACCACTGCCATATCTGACTTCTCCATTTGTGCATCACTCTTATATTTTTTTTTTACTTTGCTTTCTGCCTGTGGCTTCAATTCTTGCTTTTCCAGAATATACATTTGTCCAAGGAATGAATTGTTTTGTGTTTATTTTTATTGTCTATGACTAGAAATCTGCAAATATATCTGCCTCGATGGGAATGTTCAATAAATAAATGGAGAGTGACCTGGCTTCTGATTCTTTTGCACTGAGCCAAATCATGGTTCCAAAGGTAATCATGCTAAGTGCTAAAGAGAGTAGTAGTAGTATTCTATTAGGAGTTTCTGACCTTTGGCTCTCTTCTGAGTCATCTGAGTTATGCCTGCTGTGTCTGAGGTTCCAGAATGGTGTTTACTAGGGCAGAAACATGTGGAGTGTGGAATTGGTCTCAGATTATTCCCCCCTGAATTGAATGAGCCATCCCATTCATAAATTGCAGTCTTGGGTTCCAACATCATCATTTATGAACTTACTGTGTTTTTCATAGTCATGGTATTCCATGGCTAATGACCACCCACCTTTCGTGAACAGGAAATCTGCTGTGATAAGGTGGTTGACGTGGATGAGCCCATGTCTGTAGTTTGTCTGCAGAGGAAGCTGAAAAGCCTCAACAATACACAAGAGAAATATCATGAATGAGTTTCCATCATGACTTTTGCTGTGGTTTTGGAAGCACCCTGAATGGAGAATCTGCCAGGGTCGTTATTAGTGGCAGGAATAAAGTAACCACCAATGTCAGCAGGTGCAGGGAAAAAGTTGTCTCTAAAACTTGGGTTTGTTTCAGTCACTTTTCTTGGTGTATTAAAAATGTATTTCAGGACTTCTGGGAAGACGGCGGAGGAATAGCAGAGCCCTAGCTGAGCTCCCTCTGACATTGCAGTTTTCTCACCCCATAGAAAGTTTTACTCCTAGAAAGACATCCAGAGTAAGTTCTAACAGTACAGGCATTCTGGCCAGGAAGGAAAAATCAACTTTGCTCATCTGAAAACACAGATTTGAGCTCCAGGCGGCGTCCCACCACTGTGCGCCCAGCACAGCAATCCACACTGCACCGGGCTAAAACACACAGCATAGACCAATAGACCAGGGAGAAATCCTCCTTATGGCAGTTGAGCACAGACGGCCTGAAATCAGAAAAAGTGTGAGTACCCCATGAAAGATATTCTCACTTGCACCCACAGAGCAGCTTCTGGAAGGTAGCCCTTCTCCCACCGACATAGCAAAGCACCGTCTTTGCCACTGGCATAGGGTCAGACCAGATTGGAACTAAAGCAGGCCTGAGGAAATCGAGGACAAAGGAGCCATCTTTGAAAAGGGCAAGAGGGCCCGACCAGTGAGAGCCAGCTCCACCTGGGAGAACGCCCCTGCCCAGGCGGGAGGCACGTCCTGGGGTGCAGCTTAGCCAGAGGTGCCCTGGCCTGCCTGCCGGAATTTCTAAATTTAAAGCGAAAGTGGCAAGCAACTACTGGTGGCACGGAAACACCAGACGGGGAACAAACAGTTCCTGAGACAGTTAAATGGTCCCGTTACAGAGGAAGCTCATTTCCCAGCCCGAAACAGAGCTGCATTCCATAGTCAACTCCGCCAAGGAGGCCGGCCCACCCAGGAGGGAGGAAGATCCCCAAGGCAACCAACTCTCAGCCAGGTAAACCAGGCCAGAGGCGCCCGGCCCTGCTGAGTCCACAGCCTATTCAAAGCCAGACAATAAAGGCCACGGTCCCACAGCAGACAGAGGAGCCATGGTTCCCGAGACCGCTCACGTCCCCATCTACAGAGGATGCCCAAGGCCTACCTGCAAGCTGTGCGAACCACAGAGACCCAGGATTGCACCAACAAGGGAGAAGAGTCAGAACAGATCCACCCCCTGCAAACTGAAATCAACTCAAACCAGCCAATCAGGAAAATAGACTGCAGACCATAACAAGGAAACCAGAGACTGGGGAAAGACCACCCAAACAAGGAGGACTCCATTTTTTTTATTTTCAAACATTTTTTAAACTTTAAAAAATTTTTTTCTTTTTAAATTTTTTCACTTCTGAAACGTCGTTGGTTTTTTGCTTTCCATTTTTACCTATTTGTTTTATCAAGTCTTTTCTTTTTGTTTCTTTGTTTTGGCTGTTTGTTTTTCTTTTTTTTTTTTCCTTTTTTTTTCTTTTTTAAATAATTTTTCTCTGTTTTGTGCATCTGTCTTCCAGTATTTTTACTTTATTTCTCTCTTTGTGTAATCTTTCTTTAAAATTACTTTCCTATGAATAACACCTCCACTCTTTTCTGCTAACTCTCCATTGTCTGTCATTTTAACCTGGTTCTATCTACTGATTCTACTCCTCCACATTTCTGCGTCACTGAAACTAAACCAAAATCACCCCCCCCCCCATACATTTAACTCTGTTCTCTTTACTACCTCTAATTTACCCTCCTGACTTACTGCCTGGACCTCCAGTTTCCATTGACTCCTGGTTATTGGATAGAGGGTATCCCAGCTTAATCCAAGTGTATCAGAGGGGTTCATAGAGAAAGCCAGTCCTAAAAGAAATTAATATAAGAACAAGAATTGCTTATAGGGTTGTAACAGTAAATAAGTAACTACTGAATACAGGGCGCAGGATCGGTTGTTATATTGAAATTGTTTTCTTTAGGAACACCAAATCTAATTTTACAGACAGGTATACAAGGTATTTGTATATATATTGTGAACTTATAAGATTTACACAACAGTGCTTGGTAAGGGCTGCTTTGGGTCTTAAATGGTGCTCACAGGTGCTTGTAGATTGGCATTCCCAATCCAAATGGGCAGAAGAAACACAAGAAAGATGGCAAAGAATGGAATCTTTTCTCCCACTCAAAACAAGAGGGAAACAGAGGAGTCACTCAAAGACATAGAAGAGAACCCCCCAGATGCTCTACAAAGTCTACTGATAAACCTGATAAATGAAAAGTTTGAATTGCTTCAGTCAATTATTCTAGAGCATGAGGAGGCAAAGCAAAAATTAATGGAGAATTTCATGGCCTCAACAAATAGAAAGATAAATGAACTTCAAGAGGAAAATGAAAAGATAGCTACACAGGTAAAAGATTTGAGAAACAGCACACAAAACCAAATTAATGAAGTAAAGAAGTCCATGCAAGACCTAAGAGATGATATGGAAATCATCAGGAAAGAACAGTCAGAAGGAAAAGAGATTTGAAATCAAGTAGCTAGCCTATAGTCCCGACTAACTGAAGCAGAGGATCGAATCTCAGGAGCTGAAGATTCCCTAGATTCTATGGAGAAAGATCAAAAATCAATACAAATCCAGTCTAATCAACAAAACAGAGCGCTACAGGAGATTCAAGACACAATCAGGA
The DNA here is from genome assembly GCF_023159225.1 of Perognathus longimembris pacificus. Classification (NCBI taxonomy): domain Eukaryota; kingdom Metazoa; phylum Chordata; class Mammalia; order Rodentia; family Heteromyidae; genus Perognathus; species Perognathus longimembris. The sequence continues at coordinate 24,800 of NW_025959359.1, read as the reverse complement.
AGCCCAATTTAAGGATAATAGGTATTGAGAAAAACATGGATAAAGAGTTAAGGGGATAGGCAACCTATTTAACAGAATATTAGCTGAGAACTTCCAAAATATCCAGAAGGAAAGGCCTTCATAGATACAAGAAGCATTTAGAACCCCAAACCGACCAGACCAGAATAGGACATCCCACTGACACATTGTGATCAAAACAGGATCAGTAGAGTACAAGGAAAGAATCCTTAAAGCTATTAGGGAGAAGAAAACAATCACATATAAAGGAAAAGCAATCAGAATTACCCCAGACTTCTCAGCAGAGAAAGCAAGGAGAGCCTGGAATGAAGTATACCAAACACTAAATAAAAATAACTACCAACCAAGAATTCTGTACCCAGCCAAACTCTCATTCATAGCTGAAGGTCAAATAAAAATCTTCCACAGTAAGGAAAAACCAAAACAATATATCTCCACCAACCCAGCGTTACAGAAAATACTTAAAGATGTACTATACAGGGAAAATAATCAAGATCCAATATAGACAGAGAAATGAACCCTAAATAGTTAACATCAGATCAAGAAACGGGAAGACACAGCTTTTAACAAGATAGATATAATGAAAGGAACAAACAATCATCTCTCAATCCTCTCAACATTAATGGACTTAATTCTCAAATCAAATGATATAGGCTCATAAGTTGGATCAAAAATCAAGATCCATCTTTCTGCTGCCTCCAAGAGACACATCTATCCAGCAAAAGTAAACATCTTCTAAAAGTGAAAGGCTGGAATAAAATGGACCCCATAAGCAGGCTGGAGTTGCAATCCTAGTATCAGACAAAATTGACTTCAAATTACAAAAGGTAAGAAGAGACAAAGAAGGCTACTACATACTAGTAAAGGGATCTCTCCTACAGGAATATATAACCATTCTAAATATCTACACAACAAATGCAGGAACACCCAACTTCATCAAACAAACAATACTGACTCTAAAAACACTCATAGACCCAAACACATTGATAGTTGGGGACTTTAACACTCCACTATCACCTCTGGACAGATCAACACGCCAAAAACTGAACAAAGAAACCACAGAACTAAATAATTGCACACACCTACTAGACTTAACTGACATCTACAGAATATTCCACCCAGCAACAATAGAATACACATTCTTCTCCGCAGCACATGGAACATTCTCCAAAATAGATCACATCTTAGGACACAAAGAAAATCTGTACAAATTCAGAAGTATCAAAACCATTCCCTGCATTCTCTCAGACCACAATGGAATAAAATTAGAGCTCAACTCAAACAGCCACCACAGAAATTGCTACAATTCATGGAGACTAAACAACACACTGCTGAACCATCAGTGGGTAATTGAAGAAATTAAAACGGAAATTCAAATGTTTATGGAATTCAACCAAGTTGAGGACACAAAGTACCAGCTCCTTTGGGACACAGCAAAGACAGTACTCAGAGGAAAATTTGTATTCTGAGTGCATACACCAACAAACTGGAGAAACAACAATTCAATAATTTAAGGAAGCACCTTAATTTCTTTGAGAGAGAACAACAAGCCAAACCCCAAGTCAACAGACGGAAACAAATAATTAAAATCACATCAGAATTAAATCAATTAGAGACCGAAAAAAAACCATCGAAAGAATCAACAAAACAGAGTTGGTTCTTTGAAAAAATCAACAAGATAGACAGACCCGTGGCACACCTGACCAAAAAACGAAGGCAGCACACTCAAATAAACAAGATAAGAGATGAAACAGGTAACATCACCACAGAAATAACTGAAATTCAGAAAATAATAAGGGACTATTTTGCAAACCTTTATGCCAACAAATTCAAGAACTTGGAAGAAATGGATGATTTCCTAGAAAAAAATCACATCCCCAAACTCAACCATGAAGATTTAAAACTTCTAAACAGACACATATCCAGTATTGAAGTAGAAATGGCAATAAATGGTCTCCCATCCAAGAAAAGCCCAGGTCCAGACAGATTCACTGCAGATTTCTACAAGGCCTTCAAAACAGAACTCACACCAATATTTCTCAAACTCTTCAATGAAATTGAAAGAGAATGTTCACTACCAGACTCATTCTATGAAGCCAGTATAACCCTCACCCCAAAACCAGGCAGAGACTCATCATGGAAAGAGGACTACAGACCGATCTCTCTGATGAACATAGATGCAAAAATTCTCAACAAAATTCTGCCCAATCGACTTCAACAGGTCATCAAAAAAATCATACACCACAATCAAACTGGATTCATTCCAGGGATGCAAAGTTGGTTTAATATACGCAAGTCAATTAATGTAATCCACCACATCAACCAGAGCAAGGTAAAGAACCACATGGTTTTATCTCTGGGTGCGGAAAAAGCGTTCGATAAATTCCAGCACCCATTTATGCTAAAAACCCGGGAAAAACTGGGATTCCAGGGAATATTCCTGAATATAATCAAGGCAGTTTATGACAAACCAACAGCAAGCATAACTCTAAATGGTGAAAAACTAAAGCCATTCCCTTTAAAATCAGGAACAAGGCAGGGATATCTACTCTCTCCCCTGCTCTTCAACATAGTACTAGAATTCCTAGCCAGAGCAATTAGGCAAGAAGACAATATAAAGGGGATTCAAATAGGAAAAGATGAAGTTAAACTTTCTCTCTTCGCAGAAGACTTGATCCTATACCTAAAGAATCCCATAGACTCTACCCCCAAGTTACTAGAGCTGATCCAAAACTTTGGCAAAGTTGCAGGGTACAAACTAAACCTTCAAAAATCAATGGCCTTACTCTATGCTAACGACCCAAAGACCGAGGCTGAAATCAGGAAAGCAACTCCTTTTGCAATAGCTCCCCAAAACATAAAATAACTAGGAATAACCTTAACAAAAGTAGTGAAAGACCTGTTTGATGAGAACTTTAAAAGCTTGAAAAACGAAATTAAGTCAGAAATAAGGAAATGGAAAAACCTCCCATGCTCCTGTATTGGGAGGATTAATATAATCAAAATGTCAGTATTGCCAAAGGCTATCTACAAATTCAATGCAATACCCGTTAATATCCCAACACCATTTTTTAAAGAAATAGAGGAAGCAATCCAGAAATTCATATGGAAGAATAAAAGACCTAGAATAGCAAAAACACTCCTAAGCAGAAAGAACAGTGCTGGAGAATCACAATACCCAACTTCAAGCTGTATTATAAAGCTATAGTAATAAAAACAGCTTGTTATTGGCACCGGAACAGGCCTGAAGACCAATGGAACAGAATTGAAGACCCAGAATTGAACCCACAGAACTACGCCTACTTAATCTTTGATAAAGGAACTAAAACAATAGTATGGAATAAAGGTAGCCTCTTTAACAAGTGGTGCTGGCAAAACTGGTTCAACACATGCAACAAACTAAAACTAGATCCTTATATATCACCCTGCAACAAAATCAATTCCAAATGGATTAAAGACCTCGAAATCAAAACAGACACCCTGAAAACACTAAAGGAAGGAGTAGGAGAAACACTTGGGCTCCTTGGCGCAGGACGGAACTTCCTTAACAAAGACCCAGAAATGCTACAAATCAAAGAAAGGTTGGACAAATGGGACTGCATCAAACTATACAGCTTCTGCACGGCAAAGGACATAGTTCCCAAGATAAACAGAAAGTCCTCAGACTGGGAGAAGATCTTTACCATACATTCAACAGACAAAGGCCTCATATCTAAAATATATGCAGAACTAAAAAAATTACCTCCTTCCAAAACAAAACCACAAAGAACAAATAGCCCCCTCATCAAGTGGGCTAAAGACTTAAAAAGAGACTTCTCTGATGAGGAAATGAGAATGGCCAAGGGACATATGAAAAAATGCTCTACATCACTGGCCATAAAAGAAATGCAAATCAAAACAACATTGAGATTCCATCTCACCCCAGTAAGAATGTCATATATCAAGAAAACTAACAATAACAATTGTTGGAGGGGATGTGGCCAAAAGGGAACCCTACTTTATTGTTGGTGGGAATGTAAACTGGTTCAGCCACTCTGGCAAGCAGTATGGAGATTCCTCAGAAGGCTAAATATAGAACTCCCCTATGACCCAGCAGCCCCACTTTTGGGTATCTATCCAAAAGACCACAAACAAAATCACAGTAATGCCACCAGCACAACAATGTTCATCGAAGCACAATTTGCCATAGTGAGAATCTGGAACCAACCCAGATGCCCCTCAGTAGACGAATGGATCAGGAAAATGTGGTACATATACACAATGAATTTTATGCCTCTATCAGAAAGAATGACATTGCCCCATTTGTAAGGAAATGGAAGGACTTGGAAAAAATTATACTAAGTGAAGTGAGCCAGACACAAATTAACACGGACTCTATGGTCTCCCTTATTGGGAATAATTAGTACAGGTTTAGGCAACTCATAGCAGAGCTTCACAAGGCCCAATAGCTATACCCTTATGAACACATAAGATGATGCTAAGTGAAATGAACTCCATGTTATGGGAACAATTGTTATATCTCAGTTTTAACCACTTTCAACGTCCCATGTGTATCTGTAGCTTCTATTATTGATGATGTTCTTGTATCACCTTCCTGTGGTTGTACCTACACTATCTCTGTAATCTTATCTGAGTATATTGGAAACCGTGTATACTGTTATTGGATGCAGGAAATTGAAAGGGAGTACTAAATTTGAGAGACACAGGGTAAAAAAAAGACAAACAACTACAAAAGCAATACTTGCAAAACTGTTTTGTGTAAGTGAACTGAACACCTCCGGGGGGAAGAAGGGAAAGGGGAAGGATGGAGGGGGGTATGAGGGACAAGGTAACCAACAGTACAAGAAATGTATCCAATGCCTAACGTATGAAACTGTAACCTCTCTGTACATCAGTTTGATAATAAAAATTAAAAAAAAAAGTTAATCAAAGCTGGAAAATCCTAGAAGAATAGTTCGTAAGCATGCCTTTCTAATGCCCATGTCTGTCTACTGGGCAGGAACTTGCCAGTCATCTGTGATAGTGTGTAGTAAGGGTAAGCTTGTCAAATGAGAGGATAGTTTAAAATCCCAACCCCCGCATCTACTCAAAGCCCTGACTGGCAGTGAATTTTAAGCTGGTACACCTGTTTAGGAAAGAAAGGTTGTAGACCTGAGATTGTGTCCTTATTGAGATCTGGTAAAGGCCTGCAAAGTTAACGTAGGCATTTTTTTAGGTCATCAGAGATCAGTTCCCCAGCCAGTCAGGAAAAAGCTTTTACAAACTAGAATGTTAAAAGGCACAAATTTGTAAACCTGAAGTCACCTATCTGGGCTTCATATTAAAAGAGGGCAAGCGTTGGCTGTCGGATGCACATAAAGAGACTGTGATAAAAATCTCTGTGCCTAAGTCAGCCAGACAAGTCAGAGTTCCTGGGAACAGTAACAGCAGGCTTTTGCCGGCTGTGGATACCTGGGATTGCTGAGATTGGCAAGCTTCTATATGAAGCCACCAAAAACCTCCCAGAGTTTCATTGGACTGAGCAGATGAAAAAAGCCTATGAGGCAATCAAGACAATCCTTCTGGAAGCCCCTGCCTTAGGCCTACCTGACATTACCAAGAAAGGGGCTACTGACAGCTGAAGGAAAGGCCATTAGAAACAAGCAGGAGATTTTAAGCCTCTTCCGGGCCCTACGGGAACCAGCAAAGTTTGCCATTATGCACTGTCAGGGTCATCAAAAGGGAGTTGAATTCAGTGACTAGAGGGAATAATCTGGCCGACTAGGCCAGTATTAGTATTGACTCTAGTAGAACCAGGGCCATGAGCTTTGCCTCCTGTGCCCCAGTATTCCCAAGAAGACTTGGAGTGGATAAAGAAAATTCCCATGGCCCACAAAACCCTGGAAAGAAGAAAACAATGACTGGTGGAAAATTTGTGAAGGGAAACTTATCTTGCCACAAGGGCTGGGTAAGGGGATCCTTAAGAGAATCCACCGAACCTCATACATGGGAACCCGAAGAATGCAAGACTTGCTCTAACATTCCAAAGTGAAAATTAGACAAGGAGATCAACTTAATGAAAATATTGTTAAAAATTGCAAGGCCTGTCAGCTCACCAATGCCCCCAATCAACAAGTTACTAAAGGGGCTCGCCTCCGTGGGGATAGGCCAGGCGTATATTGGGAAGTAGATTTCACAGAAATTCAACCTAAAAAATTTGGATCTAGTTTTTGTAGACACATTTTCAGGATGGGTTGAAGCTTATCTAACTAAGCATGAGACCGCGAATGTAGTGGCTAAGAAGATCCTGGAAGAAATCCTCCCCAGGTATGGCTTTCCATCCACCACTGGGTTGGACAACGGACCGGCCTTCGTCTTAAAAGTAAGTCAGGGAATAGCGGCTGCACTGGGGACACATTGGAAATTGTATTGTCCTTATAGACCCCAGAGTTCAGGACAAGTAGAAGAATTCGGACTCTAAAAGAGACCTTAACTAAATTGGCCTTAGAGACTGGCGCAGACTGGGTGTCACTCCTTCCTTTTGCTCTGCTTAGAGTAAGAAATTCTCCCTATCAGCTTGGCTTTACTCCTTTTGAAATAATGTACGGTACCCCCGCCCATTATCCCTAGCCTTCAGACTGAATGGCTTGCTGATTTGGATGATACTGAATTTTTGTGTAAACTTGATTATTTGCAGCTCATGCACAAGAATATGTGGCCCCAACGTAAGGCATTATATGATTCTGCTTCTGTCTCTAACCCTCATTTATTCAGACCAGGGGACTGGGTGTTTGTCCGGAGGCATAACCCCAAATCCTTAGAACCATGGTGGAAGGGACCCTACATAGTTCTACAGACTACTCCCACCGCCCTAAAGGTAGACGGCATCGCCACTTGGGTTCATTGCTCCCACGCCAGGCCAGCTGACCCCTTTGCTCTGGACGATGACTACCGTGGTGGAACATGGGAGGTCTCCAAGCACCCAACTCAGCCGCTTCACCTTCGCCTCAAGAAAAGAATGTTAGACTGAATATTGTTATAATTTTCTTTTTGCCTTCTTTCTTTGCTACCCAGGCTAATGTTGAAATAATGTTGATGCTATTTTGGCAGCTCACTCCAAAGTGGAGTGACCCCCTTATTTTGGCAACTAGCAGGAGTCCTGTAAAGTCCCATGCAAGAAGGCATTGGTAGTTTTGGGCTTGCTCAGTGTTGGAGAATTAAAGTCTCTGACCAGTGGAAAAACTTAGCCGCAGCATGGTTACTCTGATGCCTCATTAGCACACTAATCAGCCCTTGGGAACACATTCACAGTAAGGAGATCCTTTGTGTTTTCAGGCCAAAGGAAGCCACCTTTTGTTGTGAGAATCTCCCTTCCCCCCTGCTTAGCAAGTCTCCCTGAGGAGACTTGCTTGACCAGCTGCCTTTAGTGTTAGATTCTCACTGTAGATAGGGAAGTCTCCTCACAAGTCTCTTCACAAGTCTTTGGAGAAGTCAAGATCAAAGTTGTCTAGCCTTGAGGAGATAGTAGCTAGGAGATAATTATAGTTCTACCTCGATTGGATATAGTTCCTTTTTTTGATATCAACAATCTTTGTAGTCACTACCTCCTGTAATAGGAAAAGCATTTGTATCAAGTTCCTGCCCTCACAGTAGTAACTTCCTCCACTTTTGTATTTGAGACAAATGTCATGCTGTATTGATCTTTTACCCTGTAGTTGTAAAATTGATTTCTAACCCTATATAAACCCTGGCCCTCTTGGAATAAAGTATGCATTGGTTCACTCGCCTTGCATCCCCCGTGTCCTGACTAAGGCTGCAGTTACCCAGGCCCAACATCTGGCGTCTGGACCCAGGGACCTGACAATTGATCCACAGGAGATTGTGGAACTGCCGAGCTCTCAAGTGAGGTGAGAGATACTTTTAATTCACAGGAGACAAGGGATCTGTGTGTAATTCACAGGAGAAAAGGGATCTGTGTTGTGAGCTCCTATTCTTAAAAAATTACGGGATTATGGGACAAGCTAAACCAACTCCATTTTCTAATTTTATCCACCATGTATTTTTGAAACAGGATGGAGCTATGGTCTCGCATTCACCAAGGGATGAGTGAATGCAGGTGGTAGTGGAGTATAATCCTTGGTTCCCGGGGGTGGGGTGGGGGATACTTTAGATTTAGAAGTCTGGGAACGAGTAAAGAATAATGTGGAAAATGAATATCGGTGTGGAGACAAGGTTCCAGTTACATTTTGGTCTGTTTGGGCATTAATACATGTAGCCGTGAGCATGATGTCTCCTGATGCTATCATAACATCAGCTGCTGAACCAGAGGCTGATGTGGAGGCTGTCCGAGGAGGTAAAAACTCAAATTGGGCAGGAGCTAAAAGACATGGCTACACCTGAACAATTTCCTGTCAGTTTTGTTAAAGAAAAATTAACATCAAATAAGCCTTCGGCCTCTACATATGCTCCTTCAGAGAATGATGCTAATTTAGGCAGCTCAACAGTGCAGTTGAAGTGCTACAGATGCTCTTGTGATCTGCCAGGGGCCATCAGGAAGGTGAAAGTAAAAAACAAATAATTGCGTCCATGGAGCCCACTTTTACTTTAATTAATCTAAGTACTATGGTTCTGATTCTCTCTCTTGCTATCAAACTTTTCCTGTCATTGAACCCCCTCCAACCGGAGGTGTGGCACAGCCCCCTCATTATCAAGATATTGACCATATTCACTTAACTTAGGACAGCTGTAATACAGGGCCATCTCATGGCTCCCTTCCAGTGAAGGAGGCTTCCCCATCATTTTTTCTTTACAACCAGGCACTAGAGCAGGGAGCTGACACTCCCTGTTTCAGTCCATCAGCCTAGAATTGGGGAAGGACTAGTGATTTTTCTTTTACTTCTCAAGAGAATTTTTACTGCAATTGCACTTTTAATTTGCGCCTGCGCTACATGTTTCATGTGTCTTTGTCCTTGTTTGATTAGTTGTGTTTCGTGTGGACTGCTAAATTGGGAAAAAAGGCCTCTGATGGGTGGTCTCGGCAGGTTGATTGCCAGGGGATGGAAATCTCCACTGGGGAGGATCCCCCTGAGAATTTTCAGGGCCATATGGACTTTCTATCAGTCTGGCTGGCAGCTTGTGGATGCTGGACATACCATCCAAGGCATAAAAGCCTCTGTTTCTATGTCCTGTTTTGTCTTGACTAGTTTTTCTTTAAGATTGGTACCAGTTTTAAACATAAACTTTTGTTTCCCATATTTCTGTTGTCCATTTACATGTCTATGGGCAAAACATTTACTAGGTACTGTGTCTCCTTCTGCAAGAAGGCAAAAAAAGTGCAGGCTGCTAAGAACCGAGTTCAAACAGCCGGCTAATCTTAGCCTGAGTGTAAACACTAGAGTCAAGTGCTAGGTGGACTCAGTAATACTCCAGGGGACCCCAACCCAGTTATCTTCAGCTAAAAAGTATTTAGTATGCTAAGATACTTTGCTAAAACTAATAGGCCCTAGTGAATAAGACTAAACAATGTTAAAAATCATTCATTAAAGGTTTTGTTTTAAGTTTTGGTCATTACAAGAGTAAGATTGAATAATATACCTCTTGTCACTAAAAAATGTACGGCTGATAGTTGTTTTAACTGCTTTTAAGTTTTTTTTACATAAATACTTACATATGTGAATGTATGTGTGTGTGTGTACGCACAAATGTATGTGGGTGTGACTGTGTTCAAGATTAAAAATGTATGATGTAAAAATATGTTAGTTTAACTTTAAACTTCAAAAGATCATCAAGTTTGGGCATTACCAAAAGCTTTAAAGGATTATTACTTTATTTTAAAAGAAACTATAGTTAAAATTTTTTTAATTCGTGGTTAAAAATAAATAAATAAATAAGAACTTAGCATGGGCCCCTCAGTAGTGAGGGGTAAACTGACAAAAGTGCAGTTTAGCCAATCCATGTGACGGGACAGCTGTAGGGGGACGTCCATTCATAGTGGGAGAGGGCAAGCTGGCCCCAAGGCTGTTCATCAAGCTCTAAGGAGTAGGATGGAGATAGACCCATTCTATAGGACTACAGCTGCAGTTACCCAGGCCCAACAGCTCAGGAATACGGGTATAGCCACCCGACCCTTAGAACACAGCTGAGAAGTTCATGTATTATTTGTTGCTAACATTTGGATCTTAAACACTATACAGCTAATGGTAAGTCTGTATAGCTGAAAGTTAATTTCCAGTTTGAAGTAATCCTGCAGTCCCTTGGTAAAATAGACTAAGGCTATAGATTTCTGGCCAGGTAAGGTCAACGCCCCTCAGTGAGCCTGAAGAAGCTACAGAAGATGGATGATCTTCACCCATCAGTCCCCCTTTAAAACCAAGGGACCAGAGTTGCTTTTGGTTACTACTTTGGGCCTTATTGGCCCATGCCTTAACTCTATATCATCCCCTAGACATGCAAGCCATTGAAATGGAAAGAATAGAGCCATGATTGGCTCCCAAGGTACCAAAGAAAAGAGGGGGAAATGGAGTGCCGGACTTTGAAGTCAGGCCCCACTTTACCACGTGAACCCCACTTTACCACGTGAACCTGAGATAAGCAGGCCCTGTGAGCAAACCCAGGACAAGCTTATTAGGGCGCAGTCGGTCAAGAACTCTAACCGCTGGGAATGCTTAACTCTAACCACCCCTAGAATGCCTTGAGCCCTGTGCCTTGAGTTCTGAGCCAATCAGATTTGTACCTGTGTCCTAATCTTGCTTGCTTGAACACCTGATTGCTGTAACTTTGTTTTTTGTCTTGCTTGAACACCTGATGGCTATAAGTTTGTTTTTTTGCCTTTATAAGCCCTCGCAGCTTGAGGCTTCCTCCTAACCTCCGCTGTGTCGGTGGGTAGGACAAGGCCCGAGTTGCAGCTCTCCTGAATAAAGTCTTGCCTTGCTTTTGCATTTCAGAATGTCTGAGTCTCCGTGGCCTTCTTGGTGGTCGTTTCGTGACTTGGCATAACAATATACTGTTTTAGAAATAGGATCATAAGGCATCAGTTTGGGTCATAAGACATCAGTTTACAACTTAAGAGTAAAGTTCAAATAGAAAGATGTACATATCAAAGCATGGCTACATTTATCAATACACCAAAGGATTAGACTGGTCAAGGCAAGGCTACAATTATCCCCTAGCTAATGTTTACATTGTGCTAACTATCTTAACAATAAAACTCCCTAAATACTGTAAAACCCTCCCCCTGAGCAGCTGGGTAAACAAATCTCCCCAGGAACTCTCTTATCAGGGAAGGAATGTCTCATGACCAAATGGTTTCCCTAGGCCATCAAACACAGAAAAACCTTAGAAGTGTGCTTCTCACAGGCCTCTGGCATGCCAAGAGGCATCGGTAAGTCTGTGCAGAGGCTGAGGCCATCACAGGTCAGAGAATCATTCTACCACAATTCTCCCTTTATTTTTCTCTGCAGCCACTTTCTCGAGTAATCTTAAGTGCAGTGAGTAAAGTACCAGAAGATGTATTCTTAGCGAAACGCTTCATTACTCCTATATTGAACAGTATCCTAAGGAAAAAAAAAACATAACATAAGTATTAAGGCAAGAAAAGCACTTCCTACACTGTGGGTAATACTTTTCCACCATCCCCTTGGGTCTAATCCTTCTAAAGCCTTGGCTAGTCCCAGGGCTATCTCATTGATAGAAGAGGCATTCAGTAATTCTTTTTGAAAAGCCTCATAAACCTACCTCTTCAAACTTTGCTCACTTAGAGAACATTTCATGATGGCTCCATCTATAAGAATTTGTATATTGTTTCATTCATATTTGGAGGCATTATATTTGTTTGTTGTTACACAGACATGACTTGAATTCCAACCACAGGTCAAAAACAGTCGTTTCTGTAATGCCAGGTACTTCTGTCCAGGCAAAAACACACCTCCTTTAATGGCTTCTACCTCATGTTGAAGATGTGTATTTACTTCCAACTGATGTTGCCGTAATTTATGGGAATCCTGATGCCATTGCACCATAAAGTCATGAGTTTGTACAGATCGTTGCAATGTGGTTCTGGATACCGCTGCAGTAGTAGCAATGGCAATCAGTCAGAGGAGTCCTGCAACAATCAGTCCAAGAGTGCACTGACTCCTCTTAAACAGGTACTTTAAAAAGCACATTACTAGTCCTTGTACAGGCAACCTAGCCCAGGGACGATGCATGTGAGCAGGCACCCAAAGTGAAGGGCACTGGGTCAAAATCATAATCCTATCTTGACTAAAAGGTGACATTGTTATTTAAACAAGTATACCGCTTACAATTAGTACAGGCTATGGTATTATTAACTATATCTATGGGGCCAACCATTAGTACCAGTGGAAAATGAACACAAGCAGAAAGATGATAGACTTTTACAACTGTAAAATTGTAAAAAGATGAAGATTCTTTAGTTCCAGCATAAGTTGCATTGGCCATCAATACAGGGGCCAGAGAGGTGGCTAAATTCCATAAATGACACTGGGGAGAAAATAGCATGTTGTCATGGGCAAGAGCAGGCCAGGGGTCACTAAAGCCTGCTCCAAACCATCCTAAAAGCTGTTCAACAGAAATGGCATTGGACATATTTATAGAGAAAGTAGGGTCACAAGATGAGAAATACTCAGTGGAGTTTTGTAACCACACACCAAAAGGTCCCCAATCATACCACATATTTTGGGATGTATTCCATATGGTTGGAAAAATTTCTCGACAATTTTTCCCCAGTGCCTTTCACTAAAATTCAAGTTCAGTTAAGTAAAAATGTCACATTTAGGCAGGCCAACAGGAACAGGATAATTGTCTATCTTATAGGTATGAGATCCCACATACCAAGAAGACATTCTAATCAACCAAGTTCTATCATAATTGTATGATCCTCCATGCTGAATCCAATATTGAAATCTAAAGGGATAATGTGGAGAATGACCTAGACAGATAGCTTTAGAGAACTGAGAGTAAGAGAAGTTAAAAGATCGTCCTTCTCCCAGAAGAATGACAGGAATACCAGATGCATAGGGGGAGAGAGTAAATCAGGAATAGATGTAGAAACAGAGACAGGGGCTTCCTTCCATAAATATGGACGCAATAAAGGAGGGTTAGAAATATAAGCTGAATACATTACCTCTGATGTAGCCCCTACAGGTTATCAGTGCAAACTTGTCCCCATGTGGGCAGAGAGGCTGTCTTTCCTCTTCGAGATCTGGTACAGAGGTTAAGAGCAGCTATAGCCTGGATTGGAATTGCCTCATCACTTGGATGAGGGCGTCTCACCCTGGTCTTGATGCGCAGGGGGTGTTTGCTGCTGGATCCACCGGAGCAGGTGCTAGAAGGATCGGCCATCTTCTGTAAAAACATAAGCATACCCTCACTCCTGGGTTATTATCTTGCCTGGAACACAATCTAGCCCCACACCCAATCAAGTCCAGACAGCCTGTGGCTTGTTTAACAAAGGCGGGGCTAAGAAGTGGTGCTCCACTCTGGCCAAAACATCTCCTTGAGGCAAGTTTAAAAATTAAGAACAAATAAATTAAGAACAAATATTGCTTCCTCAATAACAGCTCAGGCTACTTCATAAAGACTTTTCATAGAAGTCATGTACCCCTCAGTACTATCCATATTTCCCCCTTTTAACTTTGTAATTTGTGTTTTTAAAGTATAGTGAGCTTGTTCTCCTATACCTTGACCTTGAAGATTTTATTTAATTCATGTAAAATATTATGAAATTCTAAGGATAGCATGATCTTCTTCCGCGGAAGCAAAAAAGTATAAAGCATCTACTTGAGTATTATCATATGCCATAGGACCTAGCAAATTAGAATAAGCACAACTGTGAACTACATATAAAGAGTGTTGTCGTAGGTGTAACAGGCTTTGTAATTGTTTAAATAGTGAGTCTAGTGGGGGTTTTAGTTGGGAAATAAAAGCAGCATATATATTGCATAATACATGTGCTGCATAAGCAGAGTCAGTGATTAAATTAAAAGACATTAAGAAATTTTGTAAAGCATATATAATAACCTGTAATTCATTTTGTTATGCCAATTGCTAAGGAGTGAGAAAAACCTGATATTTTTCTTCTTTCCAAAATGCACATTTGTTATGTTTGGTACCTCCTACAAAGATATTAGGAGCATTTAGAATGGGCTCACAAAGTAAAATATTATCAATAATATAAATTTGTTTTTGAAAGAATTGCCATAAAGGGCTAGGAGGTAAATGGTATAAAATTTCTCCAGTAAAGCCATTTCAGCCAAAGGGAGAATATGAGAGGTTTGTAATGCAAATTTGAATTGCTGTTTAGGTATAGGGATGATAATAAAGTATGTGTCTTGCCCGCTGATTTGTCGGCACCATTTACAACCTTACATAATAATAAAATCAATCATTTTCAGATATGTGGTTAGTTTTTTAGAGAATATGTGTCTGGTATAAATCCACTCCAAAGGTTTGTTATGTTGTGCTCACACTCCTGTGGGGTAATCTTTAGTGAGTAGATTAATAACCCAATACAGGCAGTTAAATCTACCTGAGATAAGGAATTTTGGATCAGGGCCCTTTCCAGTAAAAGTAACTCCTGATGTGCCTCACTAGTTAATTTATGAGGGCTATTTATAGCCGAATTTCCTTGAGGAATGGAGAATAGATTATGTAAAGCATAGGTAGGGATCCCGGATGAAGGACCAAGCCAGTTAATGTCTCCCAGTAACTTTTGAAAATCATTAAGAGTGTTTAATTCTTCAGTCCCAATTTTTATTAATTAGAGGGTAATTGCTTGTCTTCTAACTGAGTATACTAGATATTTAAATGGCTCTTCTGTTTGAATTTTATCAAGGGAAATTATTAAACCATATTGTTGCAAGTGTAAAGGCAAAATTTGCAACAATTCTGATGGAATCAGAAAGAAACAATCTTGCAAATCTATGAATATAATATGCCAAATTTCAGAAATCATAGATGTCTGGGGCAAGCCAGGTTGTAAAGCAGCCATATGCATCATAGCTGCTTGTTTTCACTTGCAATTTTTTTTAATCTACAAATGCATTCTAAAGCCTCTAACTAACCTCGGCTTTCTACCTTCACCTCAGCCTTTATTTGCATCTGAAAAACTGAAACCCAGGGGGCACATTGCCTCCTGGCTGCCAGTTTTAAAAGAGCCATTTTTAAAATCCAAATTGCAAAATAGATTAAAATCAAGTTACATTATGTATAAACTTTTTAACTTTCGGTTTAAAACATTTTTTATTTTTAGTACGTCTTACGGGGGAGTTTCAGAAATATCACTCAACTCACTTATTTTTACGATCAGGTTTTCCATATCCACTCGCAACTAAAAGACAAAGATAGGCCTCCATTGGCCTGTCCTATAGAATATGGGCATATAGCTAGCTATTCCATAGGGCTTGATGAACTGCCTTTGTGCCAGCTTACTTCTTTCCACCACGCGTGGATTTCCCCCAGGGCTTGTTCCACCATGTGTGGACCTGCTAAGCTGCATCTTTGTCAATTTACCCCTCACTCCTGATGATAGGCTCACAGGCCCATTCAAAGTACTTAGTTATGTATTTATTTTAACCACGAATTAAATAAAAATTTTTAGCTATAGTTCTTCTTTAAAACAAAGTAACAATACTTTAAAACATTTGGTAATGTCCAAACTTGATGACCTTTTGAAATTTAAAGTTAATTTACCCATTTTTACACCATACAGTTTCAATCTTGAGCACTTTCACATTCACATATGCGTGTGCGCGCACACACATACATACATAAACACATACATATATTTATGTAAAAGAACTTAAAGCACTCAAAATAAATATCGGCTGTACATTTTTCAGTGGCAAGAGGTATTTGTGCCAATCTTACTCTTGCAATGACGCAAACTTAAGACCAAATCTTTAATAAATGATTTTAGCATTTCTTCTCATTCACCAGGTCTTGCTAGTTTTAGCAAGACATTTTAGCAAACTAAACACTTTCTTGCTGAATATAGCTGAGTGGGGGTCCCCTGGAGTAAAACTGAGCCCACCCAGCACTTGACTATAGTCTTTAGCCCAATTTCATCTAAGAACATTTTGCAGTTTTAAATTACTCTTAGGCTAAGATTAGCCAGCTGTTTGAATCAGGTTCTCTGCAGCCTGCACTTCTCCAACTGCCTTCTTGCAGATGGGGACACAGCACATTGCAGACTCTGATGTTTTCCCCATAGACGTGTAAATGAACTACAGAAACATAGAAAACAAAATTTTATATTTAGAACTTGTACCAACCTCAAAGACAACACCAATCAAGACAAAACAGGACAGAGAAATAGAGGCTTTATGCCTTGGATAGCATGTCCCCTGTCCACAAACGTCCAGCCAGAGTGATGGAAAGACCATGGGGCCCTGAAAATTCTCAGGGGGATCCTCCCCTGTGGAGATTTTCATCCTCTGGTAATCAGCCTGCGGAGGCCACCCGCCAGAGGCTTTTCCCAATATAGCAGTCCGCACAAAACACAACTAATCAAACAAGGACAAAGACACAAGAAACATTTGCACAAAACATATTGCGCTGGCACGAATTAAAAATGCATTTGCAGTAAAAATTCTCTTGGGAGGTAAAAGAAAAATCACTGGTCCTTCTGCAATTCTAAGCTGATGGACAGAAACAGGGAGTGCTTGCTCCCCTGCTAGTGGCTGGTTGTAAGGAAAAGATGGTGAGGAAGCCTCGTTCATAGGAATGGAGCCATAAGTCAGCCCCATATAAGTTTACGGCTTTCTGAAGTTTAATGAATCAGGTCAATGCCTTCATAATGAGGTGGCTGAGCTACACCTCTGATTGGAGGGGGTTGAATGACAGGAAACGCTCCATAGGGGGGGAAGGAACAGAACCATAGGAATCAGAATCTGAAGAAGAGAAAAATAATGGCGGGCCCTGAGGCAGTGATATTTTCTTTTTTTACTTTCACTTTCCTGTTGGTCCCTGGCAGATCACAGGAGCATCTGTAACGCTCTGACTGCCCTGCTGAGCTATATAGGCTGGTTTCATTTTCTGAAGGAATATGGGTAGTGGTCAAAGGCTTAGCTTTTGCCATTACTTTTTCTCTATCAGAACTGGCAGGAGACTGCTAAGGTGTGGCCTTATCTTTTAGCTCCCACCCAATTAGAGATTTTACCTCCTCCAGGAGATTATAGGCATTCATTGCTTCCTCCATGTCAGCCTTTAACTCAGCAGCTGAAGTCATAGTGGCATCATGAGACATCATACTCATTGCCGCACGCATTAATGCCCAAATAGACCAAAACGTAACTGGAACCTTGTCACCACACTGATATGCCTTTCCCACATTATTCTTTACTCATTCCCAGACTAACAAGTCTAAAGTACCTTCCTCAGGGAACCAAGGATTATATTCCACTAGCACCTGTATACAGTCTTCTATTTGTGAACAAGCACATGATGAACAAGATTAGAAAAAGGAGTAAATTTAGCTTGTCCCGTTATATCTTACCTCTACATGAGAGCTCAAAACACAGTTCCACAATCTCCTGTGGATCAAATATCGGGTCCCTGTTCAGGTGCCACATATTGCGGCCCTCTGGAGGGGGCCTGAACCCGGAAACTGAAGTGATGAAAATCAGGACACGGGGGATGTACAGGAAAATGAACCAATGCATGTTTTACTTTAGAAAGGCCAGCACTTATATACTGTTTTAGAAATAGGATCATAAGACATCAGTTTGTGTCATAAGACATCAGTTTACAACTTGAGTAAAGTTCAAATAGAAAGATGTACATATCAAAGCATGGCTACATTTATCAATATACCAAAGGATTAGACTGGTCAAGGCAAGGCTACAATTATCCCCTAGCTACTGATTACCCTATGCTATCTATCTTAAAAATAAAACTCCTTACATACTGTAAACCCCTCTCCCTGAGCACCCGGGTAAACAAATCTCCCAGGAACTCTCTTATCTGGGGAGGAATGTGTCATGACCAAATGGTTTCCTTCGGCCATCAAACACAGAAAAACCTTAGGAGAAGTGTGCTTCTCACAGACCTCTAGCGTGCCAAGAGTCATTGGTAAGTCTGTGTGGAGGTTGAGGCCACCACAGGTCAGAGAATCATTCTACCACAGATTATTTTTCCAAATGACAATAACAAATTGAACTAAAGCACTGCAAGCCTTTGAAAGAAACAAATTCATCCTGAAGTTATTTGCTTATAAGATAATTTTCCTTCAGAATAAAAAACTACAATGACAATAAATAAGAAATAAAATTTTTCTTTATATATATGTTTGTTAAATGGGTAAAAAGAAATACACTACAGATAAAAATTGGCAAAATACTTTAAGTGGTATTCAACTAACCATTACTATAATAAGAAGCAATGTTATTTCCAATTCAACTGAAAAGAAAATAGATTGTATATCTGTAACTGCAGATACTTCCTGATGAAAACTCTTCACTAATCAGTGTTTTTCTCACCACAACATTGACACCATTATTCCTGAAAATGTGGATTAAAAATTTCCTCATGGGAATTACAATGGGATAAAAGAAAGAAGAGATTTCCCCCCTCATTCATGGAGAGCTTGTGTGACATATACAAATGCACCTGTTCCAAAGAACAGGAAAACAGCAATTATGTGGGAAACACCAGTGTTGAAGATTTACATCTTACTTTAGAGGAGCTACTGTAGAAGTTGCTGGAAAGAGTGAAGCCCTAATTGATGAGAATGATGAGAATGGACAGAGGAATATTGAACCCACCACAATGCATACCACAGCACTTTGACATAGGTAGTGTTGCAAGACATCTGTGGCAAGGGAGCACGTCACAGAAATAGTCATTGATGGTGTTTGTGTCACAGAAGTTCAGTCTCCCATGGACCCACAAAAACTCAATAACCCCACAAATAAATGGGCTAAAGACTTAAAGGGATATTTCTCAGAGGAAGAAAAAAGAATGGCCAATAGACACATGAAGAGATGTTCAAAATTTCTGGCCATAAAAGAAATGCAAATCAAAACAACATTGGGATTTCACATCAATCCAGTTAGAAGGGCCATTATCAATTAAACTAATGATACAAAATGTTGGCAGGGATGTGGCCCAAAGCGAACATTAGTACACTGTTGATGGAAAAGTAAACTTACTCAATTACTTTGGAAAGCAGCATGGAGGTTCCTCAAAGAGTAAACGTAGAGTTTCCCTATTTCCCAGCAAACTTATTCAGCTACTTTGGTAAGCTGCATGGCAGCTCCTGAAAGAGCTCCCTATTTCCCAGCAATCTCACTCCTGGAAATATACCCCAAAGCCAATAAACAAGGCCACACTAAAGCTACCTGTAAAATCATGTTCATTGAAGCAATATTTACCATAGTTAAGATATGGAATCAGCCCAGATGCCCATCGGTAGAGGTAGATAAATGATTCAAGAAAATGTGATATATATATATATATATATATATATATATATATATATATGACAATAGAATTCTATGCTTCCAACAGAAAGAATGCTATTGCCCCAGTCATAAAGAAATGGAAAGACTGGGATAAAAGTATATTAAGTAAAGCAAGCCAGACCCAAAGAAACATAGACTGCGTGATTTCCCTCATTGGTGATAATAGCTGCAAAGTTATGAGCATGTGAGTATATAACATGATGCTTATTGAAATGAACTCCAAGAAATGGAAGAGGATTATTCCTTTAGTGTACTATTTGCAGCTAATTCTTTCCTTTATTTTGTTCATTTGGTTTATTTTATGTTGTAACAAATTTCAATTTCTCTATCCTTTGTCTTATGTATAACTTTCTCTGATTTGGAGAAGAGAAGGGGAAATCACAGAAATGGTGGAACAAAGGATGAACCAATGCACCATCAATACCAGATTCTATATTGGAAACAGACTTTACAGCTTGGGGTCATTGGATTCAGGGAGGGGGAAAATGAGTGTAACTAAGAGTAAGAACTATTCAAAAAGAAGTGACTCATGACCTTACTTATGTAACTATAACCCCTGTGTACATCACCTTTAAAATAAATTTAGTAAGAAAAATAAATTCAATAAAGTAGTAACTGAAAACTTGCCAATCTCAAGAGAGAAAAAAATCTCACCTTCCTGAGAATCATAAAGAACAGGATCTAAGAAGAAATATATAAGAAAAAAGATGAGACTGAGGAAGTAACCAGAAGTCTTCCATCAAGAAAAAGCTCAAGATCAGATGGTTTCACAGCACAATTCTATAATAATTTTAAAGATGAAGTAGCACTAATATTTCTCAAGCTTTTCCACGAATTGGAAACAGATGGAGCAATTCCAAACTCATTCTATGAAGCCAATATTATACACACCCCCAAATCATGTAAGGACAAGCATAAAAATAACTACAGAATAATTTCTCTGATGAACATAGATGCAAAGCTTTCCAATGCAATAACAGCCAATTGAACCAGAAACAAATGAAAAAATACGTATATATTATGGCCACGTAGGCTTCATCCCACGGATGCAAGCCTGGTTTAAAACATATAAATCATACATATAAACGTACTTCATGATATTCACAGGGCCACACACAAAACCCATATGATCCTTTGAATAATTGTAGAAAAAGACTGAAAAAATACAACATCAATTCATGTCAAAACTTTGGAGAGGCTATAGATAGAAGGAACCTTCCTTAAAATAGTAAAGTTATAAATGACCAACAGCCAATATCATATTGAATGAGGTAAAACTAAAAACATTTCCCCTAAAATCAGGAAAAGGCAAGTATGTGCACTGTCTCTAGTCCTCTTTAATATGGCTCTGGAATTCCTACTCACAGCAATCAGGAAAGAAAACATACATTAAAAAGATTTACATAGGGGAAAGAAGAAAATTAACTACCCCTTTTTGCAAACAACATGATCTTATTCTTCAAAGACCCCAAAAGCTCCATCTCCAAGAGCTAAGAGCTTAGAGATGATCAACGAATTTGGCAAAGAAGCAGAATACAATATTAACTCATAAAATCAGTAGTCTTCCCATATGCTAGCAATGTACAAGCTGAAAGGGAAACCATGAAAACAACTCCATTTCTAATGGCCTCAGAAAAAAAAAAAAAAACACAAAAAACTATGAACTAACCCACCCAAAGAGATATAAGAGCTTTATAGTGAAAACTAAAGAAGTCTGAACAAAACCAACACAGATAGCAGGAAATGTAAATATCTTTCATTCTTTCATGTTCAGAGATAACCCAACTCAATGTTGTGAAAATGGCTAATTTGCTAAATATAGACATACTGCCAAAATGACATACAATGGCCCTGTTCTCTGGGGCCATTGAAGTCTCTGCATGAAATTTTGATATATTGTGACATGAACAAACATGGAGTTGTTTACTATATTGACTAAGGCTTATGATAGAGACGAATGACATCTATTACCACGTGTTCGCAGACAGGTGCATTATCAAAATAACTTGATCTATATTTGAAAGCTTAGAAAAAAATAACCTTGTTTGAAGGTGGAAGTTCAGAATGGAATTGTAAAATTCAGTTTTGGCATTTAAAGATTATAGGTTACAGCAGCATTATAGCTTCCTTAGGTAATACTAAATGAGTACATTTGTACAGGCCTCTGTGTATGGAATACCTGCTGAAAACTGTTTGCATCAACCAGCAATACTCTGTGCCTATAATGGATATTGGATGTGCGAATTGACCCTATGGGTATGCTACCCTCATATGTTTGGTGGACATCTCAATAGCCTAGAAATTTGTCTTGGCATTTCACAGTTAACATGAAAATTGTATCCTCTGAGGCAATCCAGTTGCATCTTCCCAAACGGCTTTCATGCAAATACTATCTTGACATAGATATCAGAACAAATATAATTTTCATCTCAGGGACTTCAGTATCTGTGGTCTTGGTAAAATTATAGCACCTGTGAGGAAGAAGAAAAATAGGCAAACATGTTTTCAAACTCTTGTTTTTCTCCTGGATGCAAAGCCTCAGATGCAGAGCCTCAGGGAAGAGTTTTACACATTCTTCCCTGGGGATGCACAAGAGGCTTCCATGGACTACAGTGTAAATCTCTGCCAATAAAAAGACACATATGCATACATACAGACATATATGAATCTACATACTTGGCACTGCAACCTTTACTTTCAGGCAGAATTTCAGCTTGGCAGATGCTTCAGGGATGGGCACTTTGATCTTTATGCTCATTCTTCTCCAGCTTCCCCATCCTTTCAAGTCCTTGGCTGGCACTAGCTGCTTTTCTACAATGAAGCATCGAGCACACATGAATGGAGATGTGCTGATTGCTGGATTTTTTCCTCTTTACACTTTAGGAACAGATAGCAGTAACACTGATGGTTCCACGAAGGAAGACAGTAATCCGTAAGTAATTTACCATTCTATTTCCCTTTACTGTTTTGTTTTCAGGATTGGCAATGGCTGAGGGAACTTGGGTGTGCACAGCAATATCCTCTGTCTTCTATACTCTGGCCTCCTATCCCTCCTATGCCTGAAACTGTTCAGTTTCACTGAACTATCTTGCAAGTACTCGAGAGTGACTTTCTACATGTCAGTGGAAGACTCTTGTTTCATGCAGTGTAGCTTCTCCTTTCCAGGTCTGTAAGTTCTTCACTTTATTCCAAAATCCCTGTATTTCCTGCATCCAGCTATCATGGTTGATAATGAAGTGATGTTATTAGAGACAACCTGAGTCAGTGGCATGAATTATTTACCAAAAGGTTACAGAAACCTTTCCTTCCCCACTGGCCAGTGGTCTGAAAATTTTTCTTTTTTAACAAGCATTTTGAGGACATAGATTAAAATTCTTATTGTTGTCTGGTGACTCATGACAGTAATCCTCTCTATGCAAAAGGCTGATATCTGAGGATTGAGGATTGAAGCCAGCCTGGACATGAATATCTTTGAGAATTTTATCTCCACTTACCCAGACAAAAGCTGGAAGTGGAACTTTGGTTCAAGTAACCGAGTGCTTCCCTTGAGCAAAAAAGTTCAAGGAAAGTGGCCACACTTTGATTTCAAGCTCCAGGGACACTGACACCTACCCATATACACATTCTCTCTCTCTCTCTCTCTCTCTCTCTCTCTCTCTCTCATTCTCAGTCTCTTTTACTGTAAACAAAATTTACTGTATAAAACTAAGCACTGTGTCATTATTTCATGTCCGATATGGTCCACAATCCAATTATTACCTCATTTAAAATAAGCGTAATGTTTTAGCCTATTCCCTGGCAAATAAATGTAAGTATTCAATCCATCAAAGTCAAATGTTTTGAATTGCTCCTCCTAAATTTCTTTGCTCATTATGTAGGTTTATCTTCAAAAACTACCAGTTTGTTTTAGCCTTGGCTTTTGCTATTGAAGAAATCAACAAAAATTCTCATCTTTTACACAACTTGACTCTGGGATTTGATATCTATGATGTTCAATTTGGAGATTGGCTAGCATTTAAAAATCACTTTACTTGCCTCTTTGGGAAGTACAAGAGTCCAAACTACTCCTGCATGAGAGACAGCAAATCGATAGCAGTGATTACGGGACCATCAGGATTAACATCTTCCGAGATTGGAACATTGTTGAGCCTCTACAGGTATCCACAGGTAAGGGTGGAAAAGTGGGAGGTTACTAACTAAATGTATAATTTGGTGCCATTTCAAGTGATAGAAGAATGATAAGAAGATACTAGATGTGTGAGTCTAAATAATTTTGTGATATCAAAAAATGAGTTCAAGGGGCTGGGGATATAGCCTAGTGGCAAGAGTGCCTGCCTCGGATACACGAGGCCCTAGGTTCGATTCCCCAGCACCACATATACAGAAAAAAACGGCCAGAAGTGGCGCTGTGGCTCAGGTGGTAGAGTGCTAGCCTTGAGCGGGAAGAAGCCAGGGACAGTGCTCGGGCCCTGAGTCCAAGGCCCAGGACTGGCCAAAAAAAAAAAATGAGTTCAAAATGATTAGATATTTATTGTTCCATGTGTAGAAAAGAGAATAGAAAATTTTAGAGCAGTTTAAAGGGATTCTTTTTTTTTTTTGAAGCAAGACACAGGAAATGATTTTAAAGTGTGAAGATGTGTTGACCAGTGTTCTGCTAGCTCACACCTGTAAACCCAGTTACTCAAGAAACTTTTATGTCTACTTAGCCAGCCAAAAGCAGGATGTGAATATGTGACTCCATTGGCAGAGTGCTAACCTTGAGGGAAAAATTCAAGTTAGTGCACGAGACCCTGAGTTCATTGTACTCTACTGGCTGGCTTGCGTGCACACGCACAAACACACACTCATGCAAGATATTATGTTGAATGAAGTCAGGTTCAGAAAGAAAGAGGACATTTGTCCTCTCATATATGAAAGTTAGGGCTAAGATATGACTGTAAAATGTGAAATCAGTATGGAATACATAAAAAGTCATGTGTGTATTTGCATAATCCATCTTGCTAGTTGATTAATTATATAGGGTGGAATCCCAAGGTGTAATATGGCGGACCAAATAAAAGACAGTATAAAAATATATGAACAATGGAAAGCTGAAGCTTATCTTGTCAGAGGGTGATAGATATTGAATGCATATTTAAAAGTGCAGAGAAATGGGGAGTGGAAGTAATTGGGTGGGAAATACATAAGATTCAACCTACAGTTATAAAAATGGACTTAGAAAAGTTGGAATGGGTGTGGTTGTAACATATAGAAGTCATAGAAATGTCAAAGATCAAATGTATGTATGAGAACATTGATACATTGCACTACTATTAAAAAACATTT
>NW_025959358.1:0-35996 GCF_023159225.1 Perognathus longimembris pacificus | reverse complement strand
ATGCCTTGCCCAGTGTGCTGAGGTGCATTTGCATTTGCATTCCAACAGGATCAGCTTTAGCGGGAGGGGGAGTGACGCCTCTTAGCGGTAGTCAGTTGTTGCTCACAGCCCATCAGGCCCTGCTTATGCCTCCTTGACTGCACATGCGCCCCAGGGGTGCGGGGAAGCCTCTGGGCGGTGCCTGGAGGGTTAGGCGCTCTGTGACGTGATCAGGTTCTAGGCGCCACCTGCTGACGTGTGCCAGTGTTCCAAGTGGAGTTGCCATCGCGAAAGGGACGCGAAGGCCCTTAGGGGTTGGCTCTGACTGCTCACCAGTTCTCACAGGCCAACAGGGAAGTACAGGACCTCCGGAGCCACCAATCGCACACCTGGAATCCCCGCTGGGACGGGCTGGGTCCACTTTTCACCTCCGCTCGCGCTCCATCCCACATCCTGGCTGAACCCGTGTTGGACAGCTCCCCCACCTCCTCTGCCCTTGCCAGTCCTGGAAGTGGCCGGTGTCTGAATCCGCCACCTCTCTCCCCATCCACGTCATCTGTTCGATGACAGCACAATGGAGATTCAAGGTCAGCAGGTGAGGGGTTATTGGGTTCTCCTAACCGCACAGGTGACCGCTCCACTCTTGTTTGCCCTCTTGCCTGGCCTCTCTGGCCCACATCTCTGCCAGATCCTTCCTCCTACCGAGTTGCGGTGGGTCATAATGGCTATAGGCAGGAGCTGGCAATGCGGGGGCCGTGGGCTCACAGCCATAAGTTTAAGGCTCCTGCAGGGTGCTATGCTCAGACACCAGGGAAAGGGAATTCTGACGCTTCCCTGCGTTGGCCAAGGCACCCTGGCTCCCAGCAATGCTATTCGTAGGCGTCATCATCACTCCCATGCGGATCGCCAACAGCAGTGGCTGCTTAGCATCCCCGGACTCATGTCTGGAGACCTTGGAGAAGCAGACAGCACTAAAGGCAGCCTTGCCAAATGAATGGTTTCCTGGGAATTTCAAGCAAGCAAGTATACGTGCACACACTTTGAATCGCATCTGTTCAACTTCATATCGGACACACTCCTGCCACCGCACATGGACAGGAAATTTCTCACATGCAAGCCCACTCTCCATCTCTGTCTTTCTCTGTCACTCGCCGCAGCCTCCACATGCTCACTCAGAACACACTGTGACGGGACCTCCTGGATCCACATCCAGATGCCTATTTACACATATCCAGACTTATGTTTAGGAAGTACACCCATGTACGGTGTCAGGAACACACACGCACTCGTACAACCAAACACGGACACACTCACGCACTTGCGAGCACACCCAGTTTACCGTGCCTTGGAAGGTGCTAAGGGTTTTCAGGGCACTGGGTGCGACTTGATCGAATCAAGCCTGATACTGTTGTGGTGGGCGTGGCTAGGGAGCCCAGCCCTGCATGTTGGCCAGCCCATTGGCACTTGTGTCTTCCCCTGCTGTCCTTACCTGTTTCCCATTCCCTGTACCATGCAGCTTGAGCGACCTGAATTGCAAACAACTCTTGGCGGAATGCAATGAGGGGAGACATGTGAATGCGGCAGGACCACGGGATTATCCCCAGGAAGTACCCCAACCAAAGAAGGCATTCTCTACCCCTCTGGTCTACACCCTGAAGCAAGGCACTGTGGGCAGCGAGGGGCAGAGGCCTGTGCCCCAGAATGCCCTGGCTCTATTTCCGTCTCGTTGGGTCATGGGCTTGGGGGCACGGCGCCCGTCCCGTGGCAAGCAAGCATCCTGGCCTTCCTCGCCACCAACTTCCATCAGCGGCTGAGTTCCTGAGGCTTGTCCCCTGCACTCATATTTGCTTCACCACAAACTCCCTGAGATTCTCTCTTCATGCCCTCCTTGCCCCTGCCTTGCTGCTGCTTCCACTCCCAGCATTAGCCTTCCTGCCTCCAGACTCCTATCAACTCACGCGTGCCACCGGGCCTCTGCCTCTTTGCCCCTGCCTCTGCTTCCCATTTTCCTCCTCCTCCATCTGAGCTTCACAGGCTACACAGCTCCCGACGCATCTCGTCCCTTCCTCTGAGGAATTCAGAACCCCCTCCCTCTTCCTGGCCCTTGTTGTCTTCTCCAATTCGCCCTCTGCTCTCAGCCTCTGTACTCCTGGCCTCTGCCAGTCCTCTCGTGCACAACAGTCCGCATTCCTCTAAGCTGTAGTCTCCCTGTTCTGTCCCCAAATCCCTCTGCTTCTTTTCTCTGTGCAGGAGGTGTGTATATGAGGGAGGAGGGTTGGGGCCTTCCTTTTCTACCTTGTGGCTCCTTTTCCTGCGACTGACATCCTATTAGTCTGGAAAAAGCAACTGCTCACTTGACCGAGACCACTTGAAGCCCTTCACTGGCTTGCTAGGTAGCAGCCTGGTGTGCTTCTGAGGTTGCAGGACTGCGCATGCGCGGCCCGCCGTGTAGCAAAGCCTCCAGGAGGTGGCTGGATGATTTGGGTTTCTATGCCTTGCCCAGTGTGCTGAGGTGCATTTGCATTTGCATTCCAACAGGATCAGCTTTAGCGGGAGGGGGAGTGACGCCTCTTAGCGGTAGTCAGTTGTTGCTCACAGCCCATCAGGCCCTGCTTATGCCTCCTTGACTGCACATGCGCCCCAGGGGTGCGGGGAAGCCTCTGGGCGGTGCCTGGAGGGTTAGGCGCTCTGTGACGTGATCAGGTTCTAGGCGCCACCTGCTGACGTGTGCCAGTGTTCCAAGTGGAGTTGCCATCGCGAAAGGGACGCGAAGGCCCTTAGGGGTTGGCTCTGACTGCTCACCAGTTCTCACAGGCCAACAGGGAAGTACAGGACCTCCGGAGCCACCAATCGCACACCTGGAATCCCCGCTGGGACGGGCTGGGTCCACTTTTCACCTCCGCTCGCGCTCCATCCCACATCCTGGCTGAACCCGTGTTGGACAGCTCCCCCACCTCCTCTGCCCTTGCCAGTCCTGGAAGTGGCCGGTGTCTGAATCCGCCACCTCTCTCCCCATCCACGTCATCTGTTCGATGACAGCACAATGGAGATTCAAGGTCAGCAGGTGAGGGGTTATTGGGTTCTCCTAACCGCACAGGTGACCGCTCCACTCTTGTTTGCCCTCTTGCCTGGCCTCTCTGGCCCACATCTCTGCCAGATCCTTCCTCCTACCGAGTAGCGGTGGGTCATAATGGCTATAGGCAGGAGCTGGCAATGCGGGGGCCGTTGGCTCACAGCCATAAGTTTAAGGCTCCTGCAGGGTGCTATGCTCAGACACCAGGGAAAGGGAATTCTGACGCTTCCCTGCGTTGGCCAAGGCACCCTGGCTCCCAGCAATGCTATTCGTAGGCGTCATCATCACTCTCATGCGGATCGCCAACAGCAGTGGCTGCTTAGCATCCCCGGACTCATGTCTGGAGACCTTGGAGAAGCAGACAGCACTAAAGGCAGCCTTGCCAAATGAATGGTTTCCTGGGAATTTCAAGCAAGCAAGTATACGTGCACACACTTTGAATCGCATCTGTTCAACTTCATATCGGACACACTCCTGCCACCGCACATGGACAGGAAATTTCTCACATGCAAGCCCACTCTCCATCTCTGTCTTTCTCTGTCACTCGCCGCAGCCTCCACATGCTCACTCAGAACACACTGTGACGGGACCTCCTGGATCCACATCCAGATGCCTATTTACACATATCCAGACTTATGTTTAGGAAGTACACCCATGTACGGTGTCAGGAACACACACGCACTCGTACAACCAAACACGGACACACTCACGCACTTGCGAGCACACCCAGTTTACCGTGCCTTGGAAGGTGCTAAGGGTTTTCAGGGCACTGGGTGCGACTTGATCGAATCAAGCCTGATACTGTTGTGGTGGGCGTGGCTAGGGAGCCCAGCCCTGCATGTTGGCCAGCCCATTGGCACTTGTGTCTTCCCCTGCTGTCCTTACCTGTTTCCCATTCCCTGTACCATGCAGCTTGAGCGACCTGAATTGCAAACAACTCTTGGCGGAATGCAATGAGGGGAGACATGTGAATGCGGCAGGACCACGGGATTATCCCCAGGAAGTACCCCAACCAAAGAAGGCATTCTCTACCCCTCTGGTCTACACCCTGAAGCAAGGCACTGTGGGCAGCGAGGGGCAGAGGCCTGTGCCCCAGAATGCCCTGGCTCTATTTCCGTCTCGTTGGGTCATGGGCTTGGGGGCACGGCGCCCGTCCCGTGGCAAGCAAGCATCCTGGCCTTCCTCGCCACCAACTTCCATCAGCGGCTGAGTTCCTGAGGCTTGTCCCCTGCACTCATATTTGCTTCACCACAAACTCCCTGAGATTCTCTCTTCATGCCCTCCTTGCCCCTGCCTTGCTGCTGCTTCCACTCCCAGCATTAGCCTTCCTGCCTCCAGACTCCTATCAACTCACGCGTGCCACCGGGCCTCTGCCTCTTTGCCCCTGCCTCTGCTTCCCATTTTCCTCCTCCTCCATCTGAGCTTCACAGGCTACACAGCTCCCGACGCATCTCGTCCCTTCCTCTGAGGAATTCAGAACCCCCTCCCTCTTCCTGGCCCTTGTTGTCTTCTCCAATTCGCCCTCTGCTCTCAGCCTCTGTACTCCTGGCCTCTGCCAGTCCTCTCGTGCACAACAGTCCGCATTCCTCTAAGCTGTAGTCTCCCTGTTCTGTCCCCAAATCCCTCTGCTTCTTTTCTCTGTGCAGGAGGTGTGTATATGAGGGAGGAGGGTTGGGGCCTTCCTTTTCTACCTTGTGGCTCCTTTTCCTGCGACTGACATCCTATTAGTCTGGAAAAAGCAACTGCTCACTTGACCGAGACCACTTGAAGCCCTTCACTGGCTTGCTAGGTAGCAGCCTGGTGTGCTTCTGAGGTTGCAGGACTGCGCATGCGCGGCCCGCCGTGTAGCAAAGCCTCCAGGAGGTGGCTGGATGATTTGGGTTTCTATGCCTTGCCCAGTGTGCTGAGGTGCATTTGCATTTGCATTCCAACAGGATCAGCTTTAGCGGGAGGGGGAGTGACGCCTCTTAGCGGTAGTCAGTTGTTGCTCACAGCCCATCAGGCCCTGCTTATGCCTCCTTGACTGCACATGCGCCCCAGGGGTGCGGGGAAGCCTCTGGGCGGTGCCTGGAGGGTTAGGCGCTCTGTGACGTGATCAGGTTCTAGGCGCCACCTGCTGACGTGTGCCAGTGTTCCAAGTGGAGTTGCCATCGCGAAAGGGACGCGAAGGCCCTTAGGGGTTGGCTCTGACTGCTCACCAGTTCTCACAGGCCAACAGGGAAGTACAGGACCTCCGGAGCCACCAATCGCACACCTGGAATCCCCGCTGGGACGGGCTGGGTCCACTTTTCACCTCCGCTCGCGCTCCATCCCACATCCTGGCTGAACCCGTGTTGGACAGCTCCCCCACCTCCTCTGCCCTTGCCAGTCCTGGAAGTGGCCGGTGTCTGAATCCGCCACCTCTCTCCCCATCCACGTCATCTGTTCGATGACAGCACAATGGAGATTCAAGGTCAGCAGGTGAGGGGTTATTGGGTTCTCCTAACCGCACAGGTGACCGCTCCACTCTTGTTTGCCCTCTTGCCTGGCCTCTCTGGCCCACATCTCTGCCAGATCCTTCCTCCTACCGAGTAGCGGTGGGTCATAATGGCTATAGGCAGGAGCTGGCAATGCGGGGGCCGTTGGCTCACAGCCATAAGTTTAAGGCTCCTGCAGGGTGCTATGCTCAGACACCAGGGAAAGGGAATTCTGACGCTTCCCTGCGTTGGCCAAGGCACCCTGGCTCCCAGCAATGCTATTCGTAGGCGTCATCATCACTCTCATGCGGATCGCCAACAGCAGTGGCTGCTTAGCATCCCCGGACTCATGTCTGGAGACCTTGGAGAAGCAGACAGCACTAAAGGCAGCCTTGCCAAATGAATGGTTTCCTGGGAATTTCAAGCAAGCAAGTATACGTGCACACACTTTGAATCGCATCTGTTCAACTTCATATCGGACACACTCCTGCCACCGCACATGGACAGGAAATTTCTCACATGCAAGCCCACTCTCCATCTCTGTCTTTCTCTGTCACTCGCCGCAGCCTCCACATGCTCACTCAGAACACACTGTGACGGGACCTCCTGGATCCACATCCAGATGCCTATTTACACATATCCAGACTTATGTTTAGGAAGTACACCCATGTACGGTGTCAGGAACACACACGCACTCGTACAACCAAACACGGACACACTCACGCACTTGCGAGCACACCCAGTTTACCGTGCCTTGGAAGGTGCTAAGGGTTTTCAGGGCACTGGGTGCGACTTGATCGAATCAAGCCTGATACTGTTGTGGTGGGCGTGGCTAGGGAGCCCAGCCCTGCATGTTGGCCAGCCCATTGGCACTTGTGTCTTCCCCTGCTGTCCTTACCTGTTTCCCATTCCCTGTACCATGCAGCTTGAGCGACCTGAATTGCAAACAACTCTTGGCGGAATGCAATGAGGGGAGACATGTGAATGCGGCAGGACCACGGGATTATCCCCAGGAAGTACCCCAACCAAAGAAGGCATTCTCTACCCCTCTGGTCTACACCCTGAAGCAAGGCACTGTGGGCAGCGAGGGGCAGAGGCCTGTGCCCCAGAATGCCCTGGCTCTATTTCCGTCTCGTTGGGTCATGGGCTTGGGGGCACGGCGCCCGTCCCGTGGCAAGCAAGCATCCTGGCCTTCCTCGCCACCAACTTCCATCAGCGGCTGAGTTCCTGAGGCTTGTCCCCTGCACTCATATTTGCTTCACCACAAACTCCCTGAGATTCTCTCTTCATGCCCTCCTTGCCCCTGCCTTGCTGCTGCTTCCACTCCCAGCATTAGCCTTCCTGCCTCCAGACTCCTATCAACTCACGCGTGCCACCGGGCCTCTGCCTCTTTGCCCCTGCCTCTGCTTCCCATTTTCCTCCTCCTCCATCTGAGCTTCACAGGCTACACAGCTCCCGACGCATCTCGTCCCTTCCTCTGAGGAATTCAGAACCCCCTCCCTCTTCCTGGCCCTTGTTGTCTTCTCCAATTCGCCCTCTGCTCTCAGCCTCTGTACTCCTGGCCTCTGCCAGTCCTCTCGTGCACAACAGTCCGCATTCCTCTAAGCTGTAGTCTCCCTGTTCTGTCCCCAAATCCCTCTGCTTCTTTTCTCTGTGCAGGAGGTGTGTATATGAGGGAGGAGGGTTGGGGCCTTCCTTTTCTACCTTGTGGCTCCTTTTCCTGCGACTGACATCCTATTAGTCTGGAAAAAGCAACTGCTCACTTGACCGAGACCACTTGAAGCCCTTCACTGGCTTGCTAGGTAGCAGCCTGGTGTGCTTCTGAGGTTGCAGGACTGCGCATGCGCGGCCCGCCGTGTAGCAAAGCCTCCAGGAGGTGGCTGGATGATTTGGGTTTCTATGCCTTGCCCAGTGTGCTGAGGTGCATTTGCATTTGCATTCCAACAGGATCAGCTTTAGCGGGAGGGGGAGTGACGCCTCTTAGCGGTAGTCAGTTGTTGCTCACAGCCCATCAGGCCCTGCTTATGCCTCCTTGACTGCACATGCGCCCCAGGGGTGCGGGGAAGCCTCTGGGCGGTGCCTGGAGGGTTAGGCGCTCTGTGACGTGATCAGGTTCTAGGCGCCACCTGCTGACGTGTGCCAGTGTTCCAAGTGGAGTTGCCATCGCGAAAGGGACGCGAAGGCCCTTAGGGGTTGGCTCTGACTGCTCACCAGTTCTCACAGGCCAACAGGGAAGTACAGGACCTCCGGAGCCACCAATCGCACACCTGGAATCCCCGCTGGGACGGGCTGGGTCCACTTTTCACCTCCGCTCGCGCTCCATCCCACATCCTGGCTGAACCCGTGTTGGACAGCTCCCCCACCTCCTCTGCCCTTGCCAGTCCTGGAAGTGGCCGGTGTCTGAATCCGCCACCTCTCTCCCCATCCACGTCATCTGTTCGATGACAGCACAATGGAGATTCAAGGTCAGCAGGTGAGGGGTTATTGGGTTCTCCTAACCGCACAGGTGACCGCTCCACTCTTGTTTGCCCTCTTGCCTGGCCTCTCTGGCCCACATCTCTGCCAGATCCTTCCTCCTACCGAGTAGCGGTGGGTCATAATGGCTATAGGCAGGAGCTGGCAATGCGGGGGCCGTTGGCTCACAGCCATAAGTTTAAGGCTCCTGCAGGGTGCTATGCTCAGACACCAGGGAAAGGGAATTCTGACGCTTCCCTGCGTTGGCCAAGGCACCCTGGCTCCCAGCAATGCTATTCGTAGGCGTCATCATCACTCTCATGCGGATCGCCAACAGCAGTGGCTGCTTAGCATCCCCGGACTCATGTCTGGAGACCTTGGAGAAGCAGACAGCACTAAAGGCAGCCTTGCCAAATGAATGGTTTCCTGGGAATTTCAAGCAAGCAAGTATACGTGCACACACTTTGAATCGCATCTGTTCAACTTCATATCGGACACACTCCTGCCACCGCACATGGACAGGAAATTTCTCACATGCAAGCCCACTCTCCATCTCTGTCTTTCTCTGTCACTCGCCGCAGCCTCCACATGCTCACTCAGAACACACTGTGACGGGACCTCCTGGATCCACATCCAGATGCCTATTTACACATATCCAGACTTATGTTTAGGAAGTACACCCATGTACGGTGTCAGGAACACACACGCACTCGTACAACCAAACACGGACACACTCACGCACTTGCGAGCACACCCAGTTTACCGTGCCTTGGAAGGTGCTAAGGGTTTTCAGGGCACTGGGTGCGACTTGATCGAATCAAGCCTGATACTGTTGTGGTGGGCGTGGCTAGGGAGCCCAGCCCTGCATGTTGGCCAGCCCATTGGCACTTGTGTCTTCCCCTGCTGTCCTTACCTGTTTCCCATTCCCTGTACCATGCAGCTTGAGCGACCTGAATTGCAAACAACTCTTGGCGGAATGCAATGAGGGGAGACATGTGAATGCGGCAGGACCACGGGATTATCCCCAGGAAGTACCCCAACCAAAGAAGGCATTCTTTACCCCTCTGGTCTACACCCTGAAGCAAGGCACTGTGGGCAGCGAGGGGCAGAGGCCTGTGCCCCAGAATGCCCTGGCTCTATTTCCGTCTCGTTGGGTCATGGGCTTGGGGGCACGGCGCCCGTCCCGTGGCAAGCAAGCATCCTGGCCTTCCTCGCCACCAACTTCCATCAGCGGCTGAGTTCCTGAGGCTTGTCCCCTGCACTCATATTTGCTTCACCACAAACTCCCTGAGATTCTCTCTTCATGCCCTCCTTGCCCCTGCCTTGCTGCTGCTTCCACTCCCAGCATTAGCCTTCCTGCCTCCAGACTCCTATCAACTCACGCGTGCCACCGGGCCTCTGCCTCTTTGCCCCTGCCTCTGCTTCCCATTTTCCTCCTCCTCCATCTGAGCTTCACAGGCTACACAGCTCCCGACGCATCTCGTCCCTTCCTCTGAGGAATTCAGAACCCCCTCCCTCTTCCTGGCCCTTGTTGTCTTCTCCAATTCGCCCTCTGCTCTCAGCCTCTGTACTCCTGGCCTCTGCCAGTCCTCTCGTGCACAACAGTCCGCATTCCTCTAAGCTGTAGTCTCCCTGTTCTGTCCCCAAATCCCTCTGCTTCTTTTCTCTGTGCAGGAGGTGTGTATATGAGGGAGGAGGGTTGGGGCCTTCCTTTTCTACCTTGTGGCTCCTTTTCCTGCGACTGACATCCTATTAGTCTGGAAAAAGCAACTGCTCACTTGACCGAGACCACTTGAAGCCCTTCACTGGCTTGCTAGGTAGCAGCCTGGTGTGCTTCTGAGGTTGCAGGACTGCGCATGCGCGGCCCGCCGTGTAGCAAAGCCTCCAGGAGGTGGCTGGATGATTTGGGTTTCTATGCCTTGCCCAGTGTGCTGAGGTGCATTTGCATTTGCATTCCAACAGGATCAGCTTTAGCGGGAGGGGGAGTGACGCCTCTTAGCGGTAGTCAGTTGTTGCTCACAGCCCATCAGGCCCTGCTTATGCCTCCTTGACTGCACATGCGCCCCAGGGGTGCGGGGAAGCCTCTGGGCGGTGCCTGGAGGGTTAGGCGCTCTGTGACGTGATCAGGTTCTAGGCGCCACCTGCTGACGTGTGCCAGTGTTCCAAGTGGAGTTGCCATCGCGAAAGGGACGCGAAGGCCCTTAGGGGTTGGCTCTGACTGCTCACCAGTTCTCACAGGCCAACAGGGAAGTACAGGACCTCCGGAGCCACCAATCGCACACCTGGAATCCCCGCTGGGACGGGCTGGGTCCACTTTTCACCTCCGCTCGCGCTCCATCCCACATCCTGGCTGAACCCGTGTTGGACAGCTCCCCCACCTCCTCTGCCCTTGCCAGTCCTGGAAGTGGCCGGTGTCTGAATCCGCCACCTCTCTCCCCATCCACGTCATCTGTTCGATGACAGCACAATGGAGATTCAAGGTCAGCAGGTGAGGGGTTATTGGGTTCTCCTAACCGCACAGGTGACCGCTCCACTCTTGTTTGCCCTCTTGCCTGGCCTCTCTGGCCCACATCTCTGCCAGATCCTTCCTCCTACCGAGTAGCGGTGGGTCATAATGGCTATAGGCAGGAGCTGGCAATGCGGGGGCCGTTGGCTCACAGCCATAAGTTTAAGGCTCCTGCAGGGTGCTATGCTCAGACACCAGGGAAAGGGAATTCTGACGCTTCCCTGCGTTGGCCAAGGCACCCTGGCTCCCAGCAATGCTATTCGTAGGCGTCATCATCACTCTCATGCGGATCGCCAACAGCAGTGGCTGCTTAGCATCCCCGGACTCATGTCTGGAGACCTTGGAGAAGCAGACAGCACTAAAGGCAGCCTTGCCAAATGAATGGTTTCCTGGGAATTTCAAGCAAGCAAGTATACGTGCACACACTTTGAATCGCATCTGTTCAACTTCATATCGGACACACTCCTGCCACCGCACATGGACAGGAAATTTCTCACATGCAAGCCCACTCTCCATCTCTGTCTTTCTCTGTCACTCGCCGCAGCCTCCACATGCTCACTCAGAACACACTGTGACGGGACCTCCTGGATCCACATCCAGATGCCTATTTACACATATCCAGACTTATGTTTAGGAAGTACACCCATGTACGGTGTCAGGAACACACACGCACTCGTACAACCAAACACGGACACACTCACGCACTTGCGAGCACACCCAGTTTACCGTGCCTTGGAAGGTGCTAAGGGTTTTCAGGGCACTGGGTGCGACTTGATCGAATCAAGCCTGATACTGTTGTGGTGGGCGTGGCTAGGGAGCCCAGCCCTGCATGTTGGCCAGCCCATTGGCACTTGTGTCTTCCCCTGCTGTCCTTACCTGTTTCCCATTCCCTGTACCATGCAGCTTGAGCGACCTGAATTGCAAACAACTCTTGGCGGAATGCAATGAGGGGAGACATGTGAATGCGGCAGGACCACGGGATTATCCCCAGGAAGTACCCCAACCAAAGAAGGCATTCTTTACCCCTCTGGTCTACACCCTGAAGCAAGGCACTGTGGGCAGCGAGGGGCAGAGGCCTGTGCCCCAGAATGCCCTGGCTCTATTTCCGTCTCGTTGGGTCATGGGCTTGGGGGCACGGCGCCCGTCCCGTGGCAAGCAAGCATCCTGGCCTTCCTCGCCACCAACTTCCATCAGCGGCTGAGTTCCTGAGGCTTGTCCCCTGCACTCATATTTGCTTCACCACAAACTCCCTGAGATTCTCTCTTCATGCCCTCCTTGCCCCTGCCTTGCTGCTGCTTCCACTCCCAGCATTAGCCTTCCTGCCTCCAGACTCCTATCAACTCACGCGTGCCACCGGGCCTCTGCCTCTTTGCCCCTGCCTCTGCTTCCCATTTTCCTCCTCCTCCATCTGAGCTTCACAGGCTACACAGCTCCCGACGCATCTCGTCCCTTCCTCTGAGGAATTCAGAACCCCCTCCCTCTTCCTGGCCCTTGTTGTCTTCTCCAATTCGCCCTCTGCTCTCAGCCTCTGTACTCCTGGCCTCTGCCAGTCCTCTCGTGCACAACAGTCCGCATTCCTCTAAGCTGTAGTCTCCCTGTTCTGTCCCCAAATCCCTCTGCTTCTTTTCTCTGTGCAGGAGGTGTGTATATGAGGGAGGAGGGTTGGGGCCTTCCTTTTCTACCTTGTGGCTCCTTTTCCTGCGACTGACATCCTATTAGTCTGGAAAAAGCAACTGCTCACTTGACCGAGACCACTTGAAGCCCTTCACTGGCTTGCTAGGTAGCAGCCTGGTGTGCTTCTGAGGTTGCAGGACTGCGCATGCGCGGCCCGCCGTGTAGCAAAGCCTCCAGGAGGTGGCTGGATGATTTGGGTTTCTATGCCTTGCCCAGTGTGCTGAGGTGCATTTGCATTTGCATTCCAACAGGATCAGCTTTAGCGGGAGGGGGAGTGACGCCTCTTAGCGGTAGTCAGTTG
This sequence comes from Perognathus longimembris pacificus, assembly GCF_023159225.1. NCBI lineage: Eukaryota > Metazoa > Chordata > Mammalia > Rodentia > Heteromyidae > Perognathus > Perognathus longimembris. The sequence goes on along the minus strand of NW_025959358.1, from coordinate 23,553 downwards.
TTGCTCACAGCCCATCAGGCCCTGCTTATGCCTCCTTGACTGCACATGCGCCCCAGGGGTGCGGGGAAGCCTCTGGGCGGTGCCTGGAGGGTTAGGCGCTCTGTGACGTGATCAGGTTCTAGGCGCCACCTGCTGACGTGTGCCAGTGTTCCAAGTGGAGTTGCCATCGCGAAAGGGACGCGAAGGCCCTTAGGGGTTGGCTCTGACTGCTCACCAGTTCTCACAGGCCAACAGGGAAGTACAGGACCTCCGGAGCCACCAATCGCACACCTGGAATCCCCGCTGGGACGGGCTGGGTCCACTTTTCACCTCCGCTCGCGCTCCATCCCACATCCTGGCTGAACCCGTGTTGGACAGCTCCCCCACCTCCTCTGCCCTTGCCAGTCCTGGAAGTGGCCGGTGTCTGAATCCGCCACCTCTCTCCCCATCCACGTCATCTGTTCGATGACAGCACAATGGAGATTCAAGGTCAGCAGGTGAGGGGTTATTGGGTTCTCCTAACCGCACAGGTGACCGCTCCACTCTTGTTTGCCCTCTTGCCTGGCCTCTCTGGCCCACATCTCTGCCAGATCCTTCCTCCTACCGAGTAGCGGTGGGTCATAATGGCTATAGGCAGGAGCTGGCAATGCGGGGGCCGTTGGCTCACAGCCATAAGTTTAAGGCTCCTGCAGGGTGCTATGCTCAGACACCAGGGAAAGGGAATTCTGACGCTTCCCTGCGTTGGCCAAGGCACCCTGGCTCCCAGCAATGCTATTCGTAGGCGTCATCATCACTCTCATGCGGATCGCCAACAGCAGTGGCTGCTTAGCATCCCCGGACTCATGTCTGGAGACCTTGGAGAAGCAGACAGCACTAAAGGCAGCCTTGCCAAATGAATGGTTTCCTGGGAATTTCAAGCAAGCAAGTATACGTGCACACACTTTGAATCGCATCTGTTCAACTTCATATCGGACACACTCCTGCCACCGCACATGGACAGGAAATTTCTCACATGCAAGCCCACTCTCCATCTCTGTCTTTCTCTGTCACTCGCCGCAGCCTCCACATGCTCACTCAGAACACACTGTGACGGGACCTCCTGGATCCACATCCAGATGCCTATTTACACATATCCAGACTTATGTTTAGGAAGTACACCCATGTACGGTGTCAGGAACACACACGCACTCGTACAACCAAACACGGACACACTCACGCACTTGCGAGCACACCCAGTTTACCGTGCCTTGGAAGGTGCTAAGGGTTTTCAGGGCACTGGGTGCGACTTGATCGAATCAAGCCTGATACTGTTGTGGTGGGCGTGGCTAGGGAGCCCAGCCCTGCATGTTGGCCAGCCCATTGGCACTTGTGTCTTCCCCTGCTGTCCTTACCTGTTTCCCATTCCCTGTACCATGCAGCTTGAGCGACCTGAATTGCAAACAACTCTTGGCGGAATGCAATGAGGGGAGACATGTGAATGCGGCAGGACCACGGGATTATCCCCAGGAAGTACCCCAACCAAAGAAGGCATTCTTTACCCCTCTGGTCTACACCCTGAAGCAAGGCACTGTGGGCAGCGAGGGGCAGAGGCCTGTGCCCCAGAATGCCCTGGCTCTATTTCCGTCTCGTTGGGTCATGGGCTTGGGGGCACGGCGCCCGTCCCGTGGCAAGCAAGCATCCTGGCCTTCCTCGCCACCAACTTCCATCAGCGGCTGAGTTCCTGAGGCTTGTCCCCTGCACTCATATTTGCTTCACCACAAACTCCCTGAGATTCTCTCTTCATGCCCTCCTTGCCCCTGCCTTGCTGCTGCTTCCACTCCCAGCATTAGCCTTCCTGCCTCCAGACTCCTATCAACTCACGCGTGCCACCGGGCCTCTGCCTCTTTGCCCCTGCCTCTGCTTCCCATTTTCCTCCTCCTCCATCTGAGCTTCACAGGCTACACAGCTCCCGACGCATCTCGTCCCTTCCTCTGAGGAATTCAGAACCCCCTCCCTCTTCCTGGCCCTTGTTGTCTTCTCCAATTCGCCCTCTGCTCTCAGCCTCTGTACTCCTGGCCTCTGCCAGTCCTCTCGTGCACAACAGTCCGCATTCCTCTAAGCTGTAGTCTCCCTGTTCTGTCCCCAAATCCCTCTGCTTCTTTTCTCTGTGCAGGAGGTGTGTATATGAGGGAGGAGGGTTGGGGCCTTCCTTTTCTACCTTGTGGCTCCTTTTCCTGCGACTGACATCCTATTAGTCTGGAAAAAGCAACTGCTCACTTGACCGAGACCACTTGAAGCCCTTCACTGGCTTGCTAGGTAGCAGCCTGGTGTGCTTCTGAGGTTGCAGGACTGCGCATGCGCGGCCCGCCGTGTAGCAAAGCCTCCAGGAGGTGGCTGGATGATTTGGGTTTCTATGCCTTGCCCAGTGTGCTGAGGTGCATTTGCATTTGCATTCCAACAGGATCAGCTTTAGCGGGAGGGGGAGTGACGCCTCTTAGCGGTAGTCAGTTGTTGCTCACAGCCCATCAGGCCCTGCTTATGCCTCCTTGACTGCACATGCGCCCCAGGGGTGCGGGGAAGCCTCTGGGCGGTGCCTGGAGGGTTAGGCGCTCTGTGACGTGATCAGGTTCTAGGCGCCACCTGCTGACGTGTGCCAGTGTTCCAAGTGGAGTTGCCATCGCGAAAGGGACGCGAAGGCCCTTAGGGGTTGGCTCTGACTGCTCACCAGTTCTCACAGGCCAACAGGGAAGTACAGGACCTCCGGAGCCACCAATCGCACACCTGGAATCCCCGCTGGGACGGGCTGGGTCCACTTTTCACCTCCGCTCGCGCTCCATCCCACATCCTGGCTGAACCCGTGTTGGACAGCTCCCCCACCTCCTCTGCCCTTGCCAGTCCTGGAAGTGGCCGGTGTCTGAATCCGCCACCTCTCTCCCCATCCACGTCATCTGTTCGATGACAGCACAATGGAGATTCAAGGTCAGCAGGTGAGGGGTTATTGGGTTCTCCTAACCGCACAGGTGACCGCTCCACTCTTGTTTGCCCTCTTGCCTGGCCTCTCTGGCCCACATCTCTGCCAGATCCTTCCTCCTACCGAGTAGCGGTGGGTCATAATGGCTATAGGCAGGAGCTGGCAATGCGGGGGCCGTTGGCTCACAGCCATAAGTTTAAGGCTCCTGCAGGGTGCTATGCTCAGACACCAGGGAAAGGGAATTCTGACGCTTCCCTGCGTTGGCCAAGGCACCCTGGCTCCCAGCAATGCTATTCGTAGGCGTCATCATCACTCTCATGCGGATCGCCAACAGCAGTGGCTGCTTAGCATCCCCGGACTCATGTCTGGAGACCTTGGAGAAGCAGACAGCACTAAAGGCAGCCTTGCCAAATGAATGGTTTCCTGGGAATTTCAAGCAAGCAAGTATACGTGCACACACTTTGAATCGCATCTGTTCAACTTCATATCGGACACACTCCTGCCACCGCACATGGACAGGAAATTTCTCACATGCAAGCCCACTCTCCATCTCTGTCTTTCTCTGTCACTCGCCGCAGCCTCCACATGCTCACTCAGAACACACTGTGACGGGACCTCCTGGATCCACATCCAGATGCCTATTTACACATATCCAGACTTATGTTTAGGAAGTACACCCATGTACGGTGTCAGGAACACACACGCACTCGTACAACCAAACACGGACACACTCACGCACTTGCGAGCACACCCAGTTTACCGTGCCTTGGAAGGTGCTAAGGGTTTTCAGGGCACTGGGTGCGACTTGATCGAATCAAGCCTGATACTGTTGTGGTGGGCGTGGCTAGGGAGCCCAGCCCTGCATGTTGGCCAGCCCATTGGCACTTGTGTCTTCCCCTGCTGTCCTTACCTGTTTCCCATTCCCTGTACCATGCAGCTTGAGCGACCTGAATTGCAAACAACTCTTGGCGGAATGCAATGAGGGGAGACATGTGAATGCGGCAGGACCACGGGATTATCCCCAGGAAGTACCCCAACCAAAGAAGGCATTCTTTACCCCTCTGGTCTACACCCTGAAGCAAGGCACTGTGGGCAGCGAGGGGCAGAGGCCTGTGCCCCAGAATGCCCTGGCTCTATTTCCGTCTCGTTGGGTCATGGGCTTGGGGGCACGGCGCCCGTCCCGTGGCAAGCAAGCATCCTGGCCTTCCTCGCCACCAACTTCCATCAGCGGCTGAGTTCCTGAGGCTTGTCCCCTGCACTCATATTTGCTTCACCACAAACTCCCTGAGATTCTCTCTTCATGCCCTCCTTGCCCCTGCCTTGCTGCTGCTTCCACTCCCAGCATTAGCCTTCCTGCCTCCAGACTCCTATCAACTCACGCGTGCCACCGGGCCTCTGCCTCTTTGCCCCTGCCTCTGCTTCCCATTTTCCTCCTCCTCCATCTGAGCTTCACAGGCTACACAGCTCCCGACGCATCTCGTCCCTTCCTCTGAGGAATTCAGAACCCCCTCCCTCTTCCTGGCCCTTGTTGTCTTCTCCAATTCGCCCTCTGCTCTCAGCCTCTGTACTCCTGGCCTCTGCCAGTCCTCTCGTGCACAACAGTCCGCATTCCTCTAAGCTGTAGTCTCCCTGTTCTGTCCCCAAATCCCTCTGCTTCTTTTCTCTGTGCAGGAGGTGTGTATATGAGGGAGGAGGGTTGGGGCCTTCCTTTTCTACCTTGTGGCTCCTTTTCCTGCGACTGACATCCTATTAGTCTGGAAAAAGCAACTGCTCACTTGACCGAGACCACTTGAAGCCCTTCACTGGCTTGCTAGGTAGCAGCCTGGTGTGCTTCTGAGGTTGCAGGACTGCGCATGCGCGGCCCGCCGTGTAGCAAAGCCTCCAGGAGGTGGCTGGATGATTTGGGTTTCTATGCCTTGCCCAGTGTGCTGAGGTGCATTTGCATTTGCATTCCAACAGGATCAGCTTTAGCGGGAGGGGGAGTGACGCCTCTTAGCGGTAGTCAGTTGTTGCTCACAGCCCATCAGGCCCTGCTTATGCCTCCTTGACTGCACATGCGCCCCAGGGGTGCGGGGAAGCCTCTGGGCGGTGCCTGGAGGGTTAGGCGCTCTGTGACGTGATCAGGTTCTAGGCGCCACCTGCTGACGTGTGCCAGTGTTCCAAGTGGAGTTGCCATCGCGAAAGGGACGCGAAGGCCCCTTAGGGGTTGGCTCTGACTGCTCACCAGTTCTCACAGGCCAACAGGGAAGTACAGGACCTCCGGAGCCACCAATCGCACACCTGGAATCCCCGCTGGGACGGGCTGGGTCCACTTTTCACCTCCGCTCGCGCTCCATCCCACATCCTGGCTGAACCCGTGTTGGACAGCTCCCCCACCTCCTCTGCCCTTGCCAGTCCTGGAAGTGGCCGGTGTCTGAATCCGCCACCTCTCTCCCCATCCACGTCATCTGTTCGATGACAGCACAATGGAGATTCAAGGTCAGCAGGTGAGGGGTTATTGGGTTCTCCTAACCGCACAGGTGACCGCTCCACTCTTGTTTGCCCTCTTGCCTGGCCTCTCTGGCCCACATCTCTGCCAGATCCTTCCTCCTACCGAGTAGCGGTGGGTCATAATGGCTATAGGCAGGAGCTGGCAATGCGGGGGCCGTTGGCTCACAGCCATAAGTTTAAGGCTCCTGCAGGGTGCTATGCTCAGACACCAGGGAAAGGGAATTCTGACGCTTCCCTGCGTTGGCCAAGGCACCCTGGCTCCCAGCAATGCTATTCGTAGGCGTCATCATCACTCTCATGCGGATCGCCAACAGCAGTGGCTGCTTAGCATCCCCGGACTCATGTCTGGAGACCTTGGAGAAGCAGACAGCACTAAAGGCAGCCTTGCCAAATGAATGGTTTCCTGGGAATTTCAAGCAAGCAAGTATACGTGCACACACTTTGAATCGCATCTGTTCAACTTCATATCGGACACACTCCTGCCACCGCACATGGACAGGAAATTTCTCACATGCAAGCCCACTCTCCATCTCTGTCTTTCTCTGTCACTCGCCGCAGCCTCCACATGCTCACTCAGAACACACTGTGACGGGACCTCCTGGATCCACATCCAGATGCCTATTTACACATATCCAGACTTATGTTTAGGAAGTACACCCATGTACGGTGTCAGGAACACACACGCACTCGTACAACCAAACACGGACACACTCACGCACTTGCGAGCACACCCAGTTTACCGTGCCTTGGAAGGTGCTAAGGGTTTTCAGGGCACTGGGTGCGACTTGATCGAATCAAGCCTGATACTGTTGTGGTGGGCGTGGCTAGGGAGCCCAGCCCTGCATGTTGGCCAGCCCATTGGCACTTGTGTCTTCCCCTGCTGTCCTTACCTGTTTCCCATTCCCTGTACCATGCAGCTTGAGCGACCTGAATTGCAAACAACTCTTGGCGGAATGCAATGAGGGGAGACATGTGAATGCGGCAGGACCACGGGATTATCCCCAGGAAGTACCCCAACCAAAGAAGGCATTCTTTACCCCTCTGGTCTACACCCTGAAGCAAGGCACTGTGGGCAGCGAGGGGCAGAGGCCTGTGCCCCAGAATGCCCTGGCTCTATTTCCGTCTCGTTGGGTCATGGGCTTGGGGGCACGGCGCCCGTCCCGTGGCAAGCAAGCATCCTGGCCTTCCTCGCCACCAACTTCCATCAGCGGCTGAGTTCCTGAGGCTTGTCCCCTGCACTCATATTTGCTTCACCACAAACTCCCTGAGATTCTCTCTTCATGCCCTCCTTGCCCCTGCCTTGCTGCTGCTTCCACTCCCAGCATTAGCCTTCCTGCCTCCAGACTCCTATCAACTCACGCGTGCCACCGGGCCTCTGCCTCTTTGCCCCTGCCTCTGCTTCCCATTTTCCTCCTCCTCCATCTGAGCTTCACAGGCTACACAGCTCCCGACGCATCTCGTCCCTTCCTCTGAGGAATTCAGAACCCCCTCCCTCTTCCTGGCCCTTGTTGTCTTCTCCAATTCGCCCTCTGCTCTCAGCCTCTGTACTCCTGGCCTCTGCCAGTCCTCTCGTGCACAACAGTCCGCATTCCTCTAAGCTGTAGTCTCCCTGTTCTGTCCCCAAATCCCTCTGCTTCTTTTCTCTGTGCAGGAGGTGTGTATATGAGGGAGGAGGGTTGGGGCCTTCCTTTTCTACCTTGTGGCTCCTTTTCCTGCGACTGACATCCTATTAGTCTGGAAAAAGCAACTGCTCACTTGACCGAGACCACTTGAAGCCCTTCACTGGCTTGCTAGGTAGCAGCCTGGTGTGCTTCTGAGGTTGCAGGACTGCGCATGCGCGGCCCGCCGTGTAGCAAAGCCTCCAGGAGGTGGCTGGATGATTTGGGTTTCTATGCCTTGCCCAGTGTGCTGAGGTGCATTTGCATTTGCATTCCAACAGGATCAGCTTTAGCGGGAGGGGGAGTGACGCCTCTTAGCGGTAGTCAGTTGTTGCTCACAGCCCATCAGGCCCTGCTTATGCCTCCTTGACTGCACATGCGCCCCAGGGGTGCGGGGAAGCCTCTGGGCGGTGCCTGGAGGGTTAGGCGCTCTGTGACGTGATCAGGTTCTAGGCGCCACCTGCTGACGTGTGCCAGTGTTCCAAGTGGAGTTGCCATCGCGAAAGGGACGCGAAGGCCCCTTAGGGGTTGGCTCTGACTGCTCACCAGTTCTCACAGGCCAACAGGGAAGTACAGGACCTCCGGAGCCACCAATCGCACACCTGGAATCCCCGCTGGGACGGGCTGGGTCCACTTTTCACCTCCGCTCGCGCTCCATCCCACATCCTGGCTGAACCCGTGTTGGACAGCTCCCCCACCTCCTCTGCCCTTGCCAGTCCTGGAAGTGGCCGGTGTCTGAATCCGCCACCTCTCTCCCCATCCACGTCATCTGTTCGATGACAGCACAATGGAGATTCAAGGTCAGCAGGTGAGGGGTTATTGGGTTCTCCTAACCGCACAGGTGACCGCTCCACTCTTGTTTGCCCTCTTGCCTGGCCTCTCTGGCCCACATCTCTGCCAGATCCTTCCTCCTACCGAGTAGCGGTGGGTCATAATGGCTATAGGCAGGAGCTGGCCATGCGGGGGCCGTTGGCTCACAGCCATAAGTTTAAGGCTCCTGCAGGGTGCTATGCTCAGACACCAGGGAAAGGGAATTCTGACGCTTCCCTGCGTTGGCCAAGGCACCCTGGCTCCCAGCAATGCTATTCGTAGGCGTCATCATCACTCTCATGCGGATCGCCAACAGCAGTGGCTGCTTAGCATCCCCGGACTCATGTCTGGAGACCTTGGAGAAGCAGACAGCACTAAAGGCAGCCTTGCCAAATGAATGGTTTCCTGGGAATTTCAAGCAAGCAAGTATACGTGCACACACTTTGAATCGCATCTGTTCAACTTCATATCGGACACACTCCTGCCACCGCACATGGACAGGAAATTTCTCACATGCAAGCCCACTCTCCATCTCTGTCTTTCTCTGTCACTCGCCGCAGCCTCCACATGCTCACTCAGAACACACTGTGACGGGACCTCCTGGATCCACATCCAGATGCCGATTTACACATATCCAGACTTATGTTTAGGAAGTACACCCATGTACGGTGTCAGGAACACACACGCACTCGTACAACCAAACACGGACACACTCACGCACTTGCGAGCACACCCAGTTTACCGTGCCTTGGAAGGTGCTAAGGGTTTTCAGGGCACTGGGTGCGACTTGATCGAATCAAGCCTGATACTGTTGTGGTGGGCGTGGCTAGGGAGCCCAGCCCTGCATGTTGGCCAGCCCATTGGCACTTGTGTCTTCCCCTGCTGTCCTTACCTGTTTCCCATTCCCTGTACCATGCAGCTTGAGCGACCTGAATTGCAAACAACTCTTGGCGGAATGCAATGAGGGGAGACATGTGAATGCGGCAGGACCACGGGATTATCCCCAGGAAGTACCCCAACCAAAGAAGGCATTCTTTACCCCTCTGGTCTACACCCTGAAGCAAGGCACTGTGGGCAGCGAGGGGCAGAGGCCTGTGCCCCAGAATGCCCTGGCTCTATTTCCGTCTCGTTGGGTCATGGGCTTGGGGGCACGGCGCCCGTCCCGTGGCAAGCAAGCATCCTGGCCTTCCTCGCCACCAACTTCCATCAGCGGCTGAGTTCCTGAGGCTTGTCCCCTGCACTCATATTTGCTTCACCACAAACTCCCTGAGATTCTCTCTTCATGCCCTCCTTGCCCCTGCCTTGCTGCTGCTTCCACTCCCAGCATTAGCCTTCCTGCCTCCAGACTCCTATCAACTCACGCGTGCCACCGGGCCTCTGCCTCTTTGCCCCTGCCTCTGCTTCCCATTTTCCTCCTCCTCCATCTGAGCTTCACAGGCTACACAGCTCCCGACGCATCTCGTCCCTTCCTCTGAGGAATTCAGAACCCCCTCCCTCTTCCTGGCCCTTGTTGTCTTCTCCAATTCGCCCTCTGCTCTCAGCCTCTGTACTCCTGGCCTCTGCCAGTCCTCTCGTGCACAACAGTCCGCATTCCTCTAAGCTGTAGTCTCCCTGTTCTGTCCCCAAATCCCTCTGCTTCTTTTCTCTGTGCAGGAGGTGTGTATATGAGGGAGGAGGGTTGGGGCCTTCCTTTTCTACCTTGTGGCTCCTTTTCCTGCGACTGACATCCTATTAGTCTGGAAAAAGCAACTGCTCACTTGACCGAGACCACTTGAAGCCCTTCACTGGCTTGCTAGGTAGCAGCCTGGTGTGCTTCTGAGGTTGCAGGACTGCGCATGCGCGGCCCGCCGTGTAGCAAAGCCTCCAGGAGGTGGCTGGATGATTTGGGTTTCTATGCCTTGCCCAGTGTGCTGAGGTGCATTTGCATTTGCATTCCAACAGGATCAGCTTTAGCGGGAGGGGGAGTGACGCCTCTTAGCGGTAGTCAGTTGTTGCTCACAGCCCATCAGGCCCTGCTTATGCCTCCTTGACTGCACATGCGCCCCAGGGGTGCGGGGAAGCCTCTGGGCGGTGCCTGGAGGGTTAGGCGCTCTGTGACGTGATCAGGTTCTAGGCGCCACCTGCTGACGTGTGCCAGTGTTCCAAGTGGAGTTGCCATCGCGAAAGGGACGCGAAGGCCCTTAGGGGTTGGCTCTGACTGCTCACCAGTTCTCACAGGCCAACAGGGAAGTACAGGACCTCCGGAGCCACCAATCGCACACCTGGAATCCCCGCTGGGACGGGCTGGGTCCACTTTTCACCTCCGCTCGCGCTCCATCCCACATCCTGGCTGAACCCGTGTTGGACAGCTCCCCCACCTCCTCTGCCCTTGCCAGTCCTGGAAGTGGCCGGTGTCTGAATCCGCCACCTCTCTCCCCATCCACGTCATCTGTTCGATGACAGCACAATGGAGATTCAAGGTCAGCAGGTGAGGGGTTATTGGGTTCTCCTAACCGCACAGGTGACCGCTCCACTCTTGTTTGCCCTCTTGCCTGGCCTCTCTGGCCCACATCTCTGCCAGATCCTTCCTCCTACCGAGTAGCGGTGGGTCATAATGGCTATAGGCAGGAGCTGGCAATGCGGGGGCCGTTGGCTCACAGCCATAAGTTTAAGGCTCCTGCAGGGTGCTATGCTCAGACACCAGGGAAAGGGAATTCTGACGCTTCCCTGCGTTGGCCAAGGCACCCTGGCTCCCAGCAATGCTATTCGTAGGCGTCATCATCACTCTCATGCGGATCGCCAACAGCAGTGGCTGCTTAGCATCCCCGGACTCATGTCTGGAGACCTTGGAGAAGCAGACAGCACTAAAGGCAGCCTTGCCAAATGAATGGTTTCCTGGGAATTTCAAGCAAGCAAGTATACGTGCACACACTTTGAATCGCATCTGTTCAACTTCATATCGGACACACTCCTGCCACCGCACATGGACAGGAAATTTCTCACATGCAAGCCCACTCTCCATCTCTGTCTTTCTCTGTCACTCGCCGCAGCCTCCACATGCTCACTCAGAACACACTGTGACGGGACCTCCTGGATCCACATCCAGATGCCTATTTACACATATCCAGACTTATGTTTAGGAAGTACACCCATGTACGGCGTCAGGAACACACACGCACTCGTACAACCAAACACGGACACACTCACGCACTTGCGAGCACACCCAGTTTACCGTGCCTTGGAAGGTGCTAAGGGTTTTCAGGGCACTGGGTGCGACTTGATCGAATCAAGCCTGATACTGTTGTGGTGGGCGTGGCTAGGGAGCCCAGCCCTGCATGTTGGCCAGCCCATTGGCACTTGTGTCTTCCCCTGCTGTCCTTACCTGTTTCCCATTCCCTGTACCATGCAGCTTGAGCGACCTGAATTGCAAACAACTCTTGGCGGAATGCAATGAGGGGAGACATGTGAATGCGGCAGGACCACGGGATTATCCCCAGGAAGTACCCCAACCAAAGAAGGCATTCTTTACCCCTCTGGTCTACACCCTGAAGCAAGGCACTGTGGGCAGCGAGGGGCAGAGGCCTGTGCCCCAGAATGCCCTGGCTCTATTTCCGTCTCGTTGGGTCATGGGCTTGGGGGCACGGCGCCCGTCCCGTGGCAAGCAAGCATCCTGGCCTTCCTCGCCACCAACTTCCATCAGCGGCTGAGTTCCTGAGGCTTGTCCCCTGCACTCATATTTGCTTCACCACAAACTCCCTGAGATTCTCTCTTCATGCCCTCCTTGCCCCTGCCTTGCTGCTGCTTCCACTCCCAGCATTAGCCTTCCTGCCTCCAGACTCCTATCAACTCACGCGTGCCACCGGGCCTCTGCCTCTTTGCCCCTGCCTCTGCTTCCCATTTTCCTCCTCCTCCATCTGAGCTTCACAGGCTACACAGCTCCCGACGCATCTCGTCCCTTCCTCTGAGGAATTCAGAACCCCCTCCCTCTTCCTGGCCCTTGTTGTCTTCTCCAATTCGCCCTCTGCTCTCAGCCTCTGTACTCCTGGCCTCTGCCAGTCCTCTCGTGCACAACAGTCCGCATTCCTCTAAGCTGTAGTCTCCCTGTTCTGTCCCCAAATCCCTCTGCTTCTTTTCTCTGTGCAGGAGGTGTGTATATGAGGGAGGAGGGTTGGGGCCTTCCTTTTCTACCTTGTGGCTCCTTTTCCTGCGACTGACATCCTATTAGTCTGGAAAAAGCAACTGCTCACTTGACCGAGACCACTTGAAGCCCTTCACTGGCTTGCTAGGTAGCAGCCTGGTGTGCTTCTGAGGTTGCAGGACTGCGCATGCGCGGCCCGCCGTGTAGCAAAGCCTCCAGGAGGTGGCTGGATGATTTGGGTTTCTATGCCTTGCCCAGTGTGCTGAGGTGCATTTGCATTTGCATTCCAACAGGATCAGCTTTAGCGGGAGGGGGAGTGACGCCTCTTAGCGGTAGTCAGTTGTTGCTCACAGCCCATCAGGCCCTGCTTATGCCTCCTTGACTGCACATGCGCCCCAGGGGTGCGGGGAAGCCTCTGGGCGGTGCCTGGAGGGTTAGGCGCTCTGTGACGTGATCAGGTTCTAGGCGCCACCTGCTGACGTGTGCCAGTGTTCCAAGTGGAGTTGCCATCGCGAAAGGGACGCGAAGGCCCTTAGGGGTTGGCTCTGACTGCTCACCAGTTCTCACAGGCCAACAGGGAAGTACAGGACCTCCGGAGCCACCAATCGCACACCTGGAATCCCCGCTGGGACGGGCTGGGTCCACTTTTCACCTCCGCTCGCGCTCCATCCCACATCCTGGCTGAACCCGTGTTGGACAGCTCCCCCACCTCCTCTGCCCTTGCCAGTCCTGGAAGTGGCCGGTGTCTGAATCCGCCACCTCTCTCCCCATCCACGTCATCTGTTCGATGACAGCACAATGGAGATTCAAGGTCAGCAGGTGAGGGGTTATTGGGTTCTCCTAACCGCACAGGTGACCGCTCCACTCTTGTTTGCCCTCTTGCCTGGCCTCTCTGGCCCACATCTCTGCCAGATCCTTCCTCCTACCGAGTAGCGGTGGGTCATAATGGCTATAGGCAGGAGCTGGCCATGCGGGGGCCGTTGGCTCACAGCCATAAGTTTAAGGCTCCTGCAGGGTGCTATGCTCAGACACCAGGGAAAGGGAATTCTGACGCTTCCCTGCGTTGGCCAAGGCACCCTGGCTCCCAGCAATGCTATTCGTAGGCGTCATCATCACTCTCATGCGGATCGCCAACAGCAGTGGCTGCTTAGCATCCCCGGACTCATGTCTGGAGACCTTGGAGAAGCAGACAGCACTAAAGGCAGCCTTGCCAAATGAATGGTTTCCTGGGAATTTCAAGCAAGCAAGTATACGTGCACACACTTTGAATTGCATCTGTTCAACTTCATATCGGACACACTCCTGCCACCGCACATGGACAGGAAATTTCTCACATGCAAGCCCACTCTCCATCTCTGTCTTTCTCTGTCACTCGCCGCAGCCTCCACATGCTCACTCAGAACACACTGTGACGGGACCTCCTGGATCCACATCCAGATGCCGATTTACACATATCCAGACTTATGTTTAGGAAGTACACCCATGTACGGTGTCAGGAACACACACGCACTCGTACAACCAAACACGGACACACTCACGCACTTGCGAGCACACCCAGTTTACCGTGCCTTGGAAGGTGCTAAGGGTTTTCAGGGCACTGGGTGCGACTTGATCGAATCAAGCCTGATACTGTTGTGGTGGGCGTGGCTAGGGAGCCCAGCCCTGCATGTTGGCCAGCCCATTGGCACTTGTGTCTTCCCCTGCTGTCCTTACCTGTTTCCCATTCCCTGTACCATGCAGCTTGAGCGACCTGAATTGCAAACAACTCTTGGCGGAATGCAATGAGGGGAGACATGTGAATGCGGCAGGACCACGGGATTATCCCCAGGAAGTACCCCAACCAAAGAAGGCATTCTTTACCCCTCTGGTCTACACCCTGAAGCAAGGCACTGTGGGCAGCGAGGGGCAGAGGCCTGTGCCCCAGAATGCCCTGGCTCTATTTCCGTCTCGTTGGGTCATGGGCTTGGGGGCACGGCGCCCGTCCCGTGGCAAGCATCCTGGCCTTCCTCGCCACCAACTTCCATCAGCGGCTGAGTTCCTGAGGCTTGTCCCCTGCACTCATATTTGCTTCACCACAAACTCCCTGAGATTCTCTCTTCATGCCCTCCTTGCCCCTGCCTTGCTGCTGCTTCCACTCCTAGCATTAGCCTTCCTGCCTCCAGACTCCTATCAACTCACGCGTGCCACCGGGCCTCTGCCTCTTTGCCCCTGCCTCTGCTTCCCATTTTCCTCCTCCTCCATCTGAGCTTCACAGGCTACACAGCTCCCGACGCATCTCGTCCCTTCCTCTGAGGAATTCAGAACCCCCTCCCTCTTCCTGGCCCTTGTTGTCTTCTCCAATTCGCCCTCTGCTCTCAGCCTCTGTACTCCTGGCCTCTGCCAGTCCTCTCGTGCACAACAGTCCGCATTCCTCTAAGCTGTAGTCTCCCTGTTCTGTCCCAAATCCCTCTGCTTCTTTTCTCTGTGCAGGAGGTGTGTATATGAGGGAGGAGGGTTGGGGCCTTCCTTTTCTACCTTGTGGCTCCTTTTCCTGCGACTGACATCCTATTAGTCTGGAAAAAGCAACTGCTCACTTGACCGAGACCACTTGAAGCCCTTCACTGGCTTGCTAGGTAGCAGCCTGGTGTGCTTCTGAGGTTGCAGGACTGCGCATGCGCGGCCCGCCGTGTAGCAAAGCCTCCAGGAGGTGGCTGGATGATTTGGGTTTCTATGCCTTGCCCAGTGTGCTGAGGTGCATTTGCATTTGCATTCCAACAGGATCAGCTTTAGCGGGAGGGGGAGTGACGCCTCTTAGCGGTAGTCAGTTGTTGCTCACAGCCCATCAGGCCCTGCTTATGCCTCCTTGACTGCACATGCGCCCCAGGGGTGCGGGGAAGCCTCTGGGCGGTGCCTGGAGGGTTAGGCGCTCTGTGACGTGATCAGGTTCTAGGCGCCACCTGCTGACGTGTGCCAGTGTTCCAAGTGGAGTTGCCATCGCGAAAGGGACGCGAAGGCCCTTAGGGGTTGGCTCTGACTGCTCACCAGTTCTCACAGGCCAACAGGGAAGTACAGGACCTCCGGAGCCACCAATCGCACACCTGGAATCCCCGCTGGGACGGGCTGGGTCCACTTTTCACCTCCGCTCCCGCTCCATCCCACATCCTGGCTGAACCCGTGTTGGACAGCTCCCCCACCTCCTCTGCCCTTGCCAGTCCTGGAAGTGGCCGGTGTCTGAATCCGCCACCTCTCTCCCCATCCACGTCATCTGTTCGATGACAGCACAATGGAGATTCAAGGTCAGCAGGTGAGGGGTTATTGGGTTCTCCTAACCGCACAGGTGACCGCTCCACTCTTGTTTGCCCTCTTGCCTGGCCTCTCTGGCCCACATCTCTGCCAGATCCTTCCTCCTACCGAGTAGCGGTGGGTCATAATGGCTATAGGCAGGAGCTGGCCATGCGGGGGCCGTTGGCTCACAGCCATAAGTTTAAGGCTCCTGCAGGGTGCTATGCTCAGACACCAGGGAAAGGGAATTCTGACGCTTCCCTGCGTTGGCCAAGGCACCCTGGCTCCCAGCAATGCTATTCTTAGGCGTCATCATCACTCTCATGCGGATCGCCAACAGCAGTGGCTGCTTAGCATCCCCGGACTCATGTCTGGAGACCTTGGAGAAGCAGACAGCACTAAAGGCAGCCTTGCCAAATGAATGGTTTCCTGGGAATTTCAAGCAAGCAAGTATACGTGCACACACTTTGAATTGCATCTGTTCAACTTCATATCGGACACACTCCTGCCACCGCACATGGACAGGAAATTTCTCACATGCAAGCCCACTCTCCATCTCTGTCTTTCTCTGTCACTCGCCGCAGCCTCCACATGCTCACTCAGAACACACTGTGACGGGACCTCCTGGATCCACATCCAGATGCCGATTTACACATATCCAGACTTATGTTTAGGAAGTACACCCATGTACGGCGTCAGGAACACACACGCACTCGTACAACCAAACACGGACACACTCACGCACTTGCGAGCACACCCAGTTTACCGTGCCTTGGAAGGTGCTAAGGGTTTTCAGGGCACTGGGTGCGACTTGATCGAATCAAGCCTGATACTGTTGTGGTGGGCGTGGCTAGGGAGCCCAGCCCTGCATGTTGGCCAGCCCATTGGCACTTGTGTCTTCCCCTGCTGTCCTTACCTGTTTCCCATTCCCTGTACCATGCAGCTTGAGCGACCTGAATTGCAAACAACTCTTGGCGGAATGCAATGAGGGGAGACATGTGAATGCGGCAGGACCACGGGATTATCCCCAGGAAGTACCCCAACCAAAGAAGGCATTCTTTACCCCTCTGGTCTACACCCTGAAGCAAGGCACTGTGGGCAGCGAGGGGCAGAGGCCTGTGCCCAGAATGCCCTGGCTCTATTTCCGTCTCGTTGGGTCATGGGCTTGGGGGCACGGCGCCCGTCCCGTGGCAAGCATCCTGGCCTTCCTCGCCACCAACTTCCATCAGCGGCTGAGTTCCTGAGGCTTGTCCCCTGCACTCATATTTGCTTCACCACAAACTCCCTGAGATTCTCTCTTCATGCCCTCCTTGCCCCTGCCTTGCGGCTGCTTCCACTCCTAGCATTAGCCTCCTGCCTCCAGACTCCTATCAACTCACGCGTGCCACCGGGCCTCTGCCTCTTTGCCCCTGCCTCTGCTTCCCATTTTCCTCCTCCTCCATCTGAGCTTCACAGGCTACACAGCTCCCGACGCATCTCGTCCCTTCCTCTGAGGAATTCAGAACCCCCTCCCTCTTCCTGGCCCTTGTTGTCCTTCTCCAATTCGCCCTCTGCTCTCAGCCTCTGTACTCCTGGCCTCTGCCAGTCCTCTCGTGCACAACAGTCCGCATTCCTCTAAGCTGTAGTCTCCCTGTTCTGTCCCCAAATCCCTCTGCTTCTTTTCTCTGTGCAGGAGGTGTGTATATGAGGGAGGAGGGTTGGGGCCTTCCTTTTCTACCTTGTGGCTCCTTTTCCTGCGACTGACATCCTATTAGTCTGGAAAAAGCAACTGCTCACTTGACCGAGACCACTTGAAGCCCTTCACTGGCTTGCTAGGTAGCAGCCTGGTGTGCTTCTGAGGTTGCAGGACTGCGCATGCGCGGCCCGCCGTGTAGCAAAGCCTCCAGGAGGTGGCTGGATGATTTGGGTTTCTATGCCTTGCCCAGTGTGCTGAGGTGCATTTGCATTTGCATTCCAACAGGATCAGCTTTAGCGGGAGGGGGAGTGACGCCTCTTAGCGGTAGTCAGTTGTTGCTCACAGCCCATCAGGCCCTGCTTATGCCTCCTTGACTGCACATGCGCCCCAGGGGTGCGGGGAAGCCTCTGGGCGGTGCCTGGAGGGTTAGGCGCTCTGTGACGTGATCAGGTTCTAGGCGCCACCTGCTGACGTGTGCCAGTGTTCCAAGTGGAGTTGCCATCGCGAAAGGGACGCGAAGGCCCTTAGGGGTTGGCTCTGACTGCTCACCAGTTCTCACAGGCCAACAGGGAAGTACAGGACCTCCGGAGCCACCAATCGCACACCTGGAATCCCCGCTGGGACGGGCTGGGTCCACTTTTCACCTCCGCTCGCGCTCCATCCCACATCCTGGCTGAACCCGTGTTGGACAGCTCCCCACCTCCTCTGCCCTTGCCAGTCCTGGAAGTGGCCGGTGTCTGAATCCGCCACCTCTCTCCCCATCCACGTCATCTGTTCGATGACAGCACAATGGAGATTCAAGGTCAGCAGGTGAGGGGTTATTGGGTTCTCCTAACCGCACAGGTGACCGCTCCACTCTTGTTTGCCCTCTTGCCTGGCCTCTCTGGCCCACATCTCTGCCAGATCCTTCCTCCTACCGAGTAGCGGTGGGTCATAATGGCTATAGGCAGGAGCTGGCCATGCGGGGGCCGTTGGCTCACAGCCATAAGTTTAAGGCTCCTGCAGGGTGCTATGCTCAGACACCAGGGAAAGGGAATTCTGACGCTTCCCTGCGTTGGCCAAGGCACCCTGGCTCCCAGCAATGCTATTCGTAGGCGTCATCATCACTCTCATGCGGATCGCCAACAGCAGTGGCTGCTTAGCATCCCCGGACTCATGTCTGGAGACCTTGGAGAAGCAGACAGCACTAAAGGCAGCCTTGCCAAATGAATGGTTTCCTGGGAATTTCAAGCAAGCAAGTATACGTGCACACACTTTGAATTGCATCTGTTCAACTTCATATCGGACACACTCCTGCCACCGCACATGGACAGGAAATTTCTCACATGCAAGCCCACTCTCCATCTCTGTCTTTCTCTGTCACTCGCCGCAGCCTCCACATGCTCACTCAGAACACA
The DNA here is from genome assembly GCF_023159225.1 of Perognathus longimembris pacificus. Lineage (NCBI taxonomy): Eukaryota > Metazoa > Chordata > Mammalia > Rodentia > Heteromyidae > Perognathus > Perognathus longimembris. The sequence continues at coordinate 5,216 of NW_025959358.1, read as the reverse complement.
CTGTGACGGGACCTCCTGGATCCACATCCAGATGCCGATTTACACATATCCAGACTTATGTTTAGGAAGTACACCCATGTACGGCGTCAGGAACACACACGCACTCGTACAACCAAACACGGACACACTCACGCACTTGCGAGCACACCCAGTTTACCGTGCCTTGGAAGGTGCTAAGGGTTTTCAGGGCACTGGGTGCGACTTGATCGAATCAAGCCTGATACTGTTGTGGTGGGCGTGGCTAGGGAGCCCAGCCCTGCATGTTGGCCAGCCCATTGGCACTTGTGTCTTCCCCTGCTGTCCTTACCTGTTTCCCATTCCCTGTACCATGCAGCTTGAGCGACCTGAATTGCAAACAACTCTTGGCGGAATGCAATGAGGGGAGACATGTGAATGCGGCAGGACCACGGGATTATCCCAGGAAGTACCCCAACCAAAGAAGGCATTCTTTACCCCTCTGGTCTACACCCTGAAGCAAGGCACTGTGGGCAGCGAGGGGCAGAGGCCTGTGCCCCAGAATGCCCTGGCTCTATTTCCGTCTCGTTGGGTCATGGGCTTGGGGGCACGGCGCCCGTCCCGTGGCAAGCATCCTGGCCTTCCTCGCCACCAACTTCCATCAGCGGCTGAGTTCTGAGGCGTGTCCCCTGCACTCATATTTGCTTCACCACAAACTCCCTGAGATTCTCTCTTCATGCCCTCCTTGCCCCTGCCTTGCGGCTGCTTCCACTCCTAGCATTAGCCTCCCTGCCTCCAGACTCCTATCAACTCACGCGTGCCACCGGGCCTCTGCCTCTTTGCCCCTGCCTCTGCTTCCATTTTCCTCCTCCTCCATCTGAGCTTCACAGGCTACACAGCTCCCGACGCATCTCGTCCCTTCCTCTGAGGAATTCAGAACCCCCTCCCTCTTCCTGGCCCTTGTTGTCTTCTCCAATTCGCCCTCTGCTCTCAGCCTCTGTACTCCTGGCCTCTGCCAGTCCTCTCGTGCACAACAGTCCCGCATTCCTCTAAGCTGTAGTCTCCCTGTTCTGTCCCCAAATCCCTCTGCTTCTTTTCTCTGTGCAGGAGGTGTGTATATGAGGGAGGAGGGTTGGGGCCTTCCTTTTCTACCTTGTGGCTCCTTTTCCTGCGACTGACATCCTATTAGTCTGGAAAAAGCAACTGCTCACTTGACCGAGACCACTTGAAGCCCTTCACTGGCTTGCTAGGTAGCAGCCTGGTGTGCTTCTGAGGTTGCAGGACTGCGCATGCGCGGCCCGCCGTGTAGCAAAGCCTCCAGGAGGTGGCTGGATGATTTGGGGTTTCTATGCCTTGCCCAGTGTGCTGAGGTGCATTTGCATTTGCATTCCAACAGGATCAGCTTTAGCGGGAGGGGGAGTGACGCCTCTTAGCGGTAGTCAGTTGTTGCTCACAGCCCATCAGGCCCTGCTTATGCCTCCTTGACTGCACATGCGCCCCAGGGGTGCGGGGAAGCCTCTGGGCGGTGCCTGGAGGGTTAGGCGCTCTGTGACGTGATCAGGTTTCTAGGCGCCACCTGCTGACGTGTGCCAGTGTTCCAAGTGGAGTTGCCATCGCGAAAGGGACGCGAAGGCCCTTAGGGGTTGGCTCTGACTGCTCACCAGTTCTCACAGGCCAACAGGGAAGTACAGGACCTCCGGAGCCACCAATCGCACACCTGGAATCCCCGCTGGGACGGGCTGGGTCCACTTTTCACCTCCGCTCGCGCTCCATCCCACATCCTGGCTGAACCCGTGTTGGACAGCTCCCCCACCTCCTCTGCCCTTGCCAGTCCTGGAAGTGGCCGGTGTCTGAATCCGCCACCTCTCTCCCCATCCACGTCATCTGTTCGATGACAGCACAATGGAGATTCAAGGTCAGCAGGTGAGGGGTTATTGGGTTCTCCTAACCGCACAGGTGACCGCTCCACTCTTGTTTGCCCTCTTGCCTGGCCTCTCTGGCCCACATCTCTGCCAGATCCTTCCTCCTACCGAGTAGCGGTGGGTCATAATGGCTATAGGCAGGAGCTGGCCATGCGGGGGCCGTTGGCTCACAGCCATAAGTTTAAGGCTCCTGCAGGGTGCTATGCTCAGACACCAGGGAAAGGGAATTCTGACGCTTCCTGCGTTGGCCAAGGGCACCCTGGCTCCCAGCAATGCTATTCTTAGGCGTCATCATCACTCTCATGCGGATCGCCAACAGCAGTGGCTGCTTAGCATCCCCGGACTCATGTTCTGGAGACCTTGGAGAAGCAGACAGCACTAAAGCAGCCTTGCCAAATGAATGGTTTCCTGGGAATTTCAAGCAAGCAAGTATACGTGCACACACTTTGAATTGCATCTGTTCAACTTCATATCGGACACACTCCTGCCACCGCACATGGACAGGAAATTTCTCACATGCAAGCCCACTCTCCATCTCTGTCTTTCTCTGTCACTCGCCGCAGCCTCCACATGCTCACTCAGAACACACTGTGACGGGACCTCCTGGATCCACATCCAGATGCCGATTTACACATATCCAGACTTATGTTTAGGAAGTACACCCATGTACGGCGTCAGGAACACACACGCACTCGTACAACCAAACACGGACACACTCACGCACTTGCGAGCACACCCAGTTTACCGTGCCTTGGAAGGTGCTAAGGGTTTTCAGGGCACTGGGTGCGACTTGATCGAATCAAGCCTGATACTGTTGTGGTGGGCGTGCTAGGGAGCCCAGCCCTGCATGTTGGCCAGCCCATTGGCACTTGTGTCTTCCCCTGCTGTCCTTACCTGTTTCCCATTCCCTGTACCATGCAGCTTGAGCGACCTGAATTGCAAACAACTCTTGGCGGAATGCAATGAGGGGAGACATGTGAATGCGGCAGGACCACGGGATTATCCCCAGGAAGTACCCCAACCAAAGAAGGCATTCTTTACCCCTCTGGTCTACACCCTGAAGCAAGGCACTGTGGGCAGCGAGGGGCAGAGGCCTGTGCCCCAGAATGCCCTGGCTCTATTTCCGTCTCGTTGGGTCATGGGCTTGGGGCACGGCGCCCGTCCCGTGGCAAGCATCCTGGCCTTCCTCGCCACCAACTTCCATCAGCGGCTGAGTTCCTGAGGCTTGTCCCCTGCACTCATATTTGCTTCACCACAAACTCCCTGAGATTCTCTCTTCATGCCCTCCTTGCCCCTGCCTTGCGGCTGCTTCCACTCCTAGCATTAGCCTCCCTGCCTCCAGACTCCTATCAACTCACGCGTGCCACCGGGCCTCTGCCTCTTTGCCCCTGCCTTCTGCTTCCCATTTTCCTCCTCCTCCATCTGAGCTTCACAGGCTACACAGCTCCCGACGCATCTCGTCCCTTCCTCTGAGGAATTCAGAACCCCCTCCCTCTTCCTGGCCCTTGTTGTCTTCTCCAATTCGCCCTCTGCTCTCAGCCTCTGTACTCCTGGCTCTGCCAGTCCTCTCGTGCACAACAGTCCGCATTCCTCTAAGCTGTAGTCTCCCTGTTCTGTCCCCCAAATCCCTCTGCTTCTTTTCTCTGTGCAGGAGGTGTGTATTGAGGGGAGGAGGGTTGGGGCCTTCCTTTTCTACCTTGTGGCTCCTTTTCCTGCGACTGACATCCTATTAGTCTGGAAAAAGCAACTGCTCACTTGACCGAGACCACTTGAAGCCCTTCACTGGCTTGCTAGGTAGCAGCCTGGTGTGCTTCTGAGGTTGCAGGACTGCGCGATGCGCGGCCCGCCGTGTAGCAAAGCCTCCAGGAGGTGGCTGGATGATTTGGGGTTTCTATGCCTTGCCCAGCCAATTATAAGGAAAGCTGACTTGTACAGATACCCTTGAGGCTGTTTGGCATCTGACATGTTGACTGTTGAGGTTTTTCAAGGAAGATGATATATCACATTACCACCCTAACTCTAGTCACCCTCCTGTGGTCACGGAGATTGCTCTCTGACCCAATCATGAACTTTTACAGAAAGGGGGAAACCTAGAACATGAAGACCAGTTCCAAATGTCTACTTCTCTGCCAACATTTGCCATTTGAAAGGAGGAAGGTCCTGAGTAACACAAACAGAGACCACATAGATGGTGATGATGAACTAGGAAATACTGTCATAGCCATTTCCTCCCTTGAGTCGCCTAATAACCCTAGAGGACAGCTACCATTTACCTGCTTTACAATGTAGAAACCTACTGAGGGGTTTTAACACTCTAAGAATCTTAGAACTGCAGCAAAACTTCCCGTTCTCCAAGGCTAATGGTCTTCCTCATGTCACATTTGCTGCCCCCATACTAGTGAAAAACAAGTCATGAGTAATGTCCTCATCACTTATCTCTAATTTCAATGATGATTAATCAGAAGCCCACACTTGGATGATACTAATCAAGTTATTTTGTATAATGGCACCAATTTAGATCGTTACTGTGCTGATGTGACTGACAGACTTTACATGAGAGTAGAATCTGGAATCTCCTTGAGCCACCTACTCTCTCTTCCTGCAATGCCATCATCAAACTCTGCCTTACCAGTCCTTCCTAACACCTGTATGTTTCTTCCCAGCCTTAGCTGGGACCAGCCACTCAAGAGCCCAAAGGTTAAAAATAAAACGTCACTCGCTTTATGATCGACAGAAGATACAGTGAATAACTCACCAATAAGGGCTTTAGTCACGGAACCCAATTTTACAGCTAAGAAATTGTTGTTTCATATAATAGTCCAAAGCTACTTGGCTTCCTGGTATAAATGTACATTGAATGTTGTGGCATTATTCAACATGATGATTATCATGGATTTACAGCTGTTTCTCGAACAAACCACATTATGCACATGCAGGATATTCTCTAGAATAAGAATATGAAACATCTATCCCCTCCCGTTTCCCTATTTTCTGTTTCTGTTGTAGTGTCAGTGGAAGCTGACATTCACTCTGGGTCCCTATCTGATGTGTTCCAACTGATATCCTTACTTACTTGTCCTGTCGGCTCTAAGCTTTAAATTTGGAAGGTTTTCAATGACTCTTGTTGGCAGGAAAAATGAACACAGAGATGTAGAGAGAGACTGCTATTACAGCCAAATTTCAGTCACATAGACTGTCAGTACTAATGAATGCCCTTGAAACAGGTACTGTAAATGCCTAAAGTTGGAATTGAGCTGCCTTTCCAGTCTGAATCCCTCTACAGAACAGACAACTCCTCTCTAAATACTAAAGGACCATAGATTTGGACTCTGGTTATCT
>NW_025959357.1:0-39708 GCF_023159225.1 Perognathus longimembris pacificus | reverse complement strand
AAAAGGATAATGTACTGGGAACTCCTCAGAAGAATCTGATTTGTGGTGAGGGGAGAGAGATAAAAGCTCATTTAGGAACGTCATGAACATGCTGCGTAGGTAGATGTTTATCAGTAAATATCTCCACTGAGATTAAGAAAAGCAGTAGCTTAATAAATTAAGTACTTCCTGGTATGGTTACTGTACTCGTAACTCCCCAAAAGAATCTGGATTGTGGTGAGGGAACAGAGAAAAAAGCTCATTTAGGACCTGCACTTACGAAGGGGGTAGGCAGCTGTATATCAGGGAGTAAACCTTCTGAGAATAAAAACAGCTGGAGCTTGTTAAGGTAATTACACAGGGGAAAGGATAATGTACTGGGAACTCCTCAGAAGAATCTGATTTGTGGTGAGGGGAGAGAGATAAAAGCTCATTTAGGAACGACATGAACATGCTGCGTAGGTAGCTGTTTATCAGTAAATATCTCCACTGAGATTAAGAAAAGCAGTAGCTTAATAAATTAAGTACTTCCTGGTATGGTTACTGTACTGGTAACTCCCCAAAAGAATCTGGATTGTGGTGAGGGAACAGAGAAAAAAGCTCATTTAGGACCTGCACTTACGAAGGGGGTAGGCAGCTGTATATCAGGGAGTAAACCTTCTGAGAATAAAAACAGCTGGAGCTTGTTAAGGTAATTACACAGGAGAAAGGATAAAGTACTGGGAACTCCTCAGAAGAATCTGATTTGTGGTGAGGGGAGAGAGATAAAAGCTCATTTAGGAACGACATGAACATGCTGCGTAGGTAGCTGTTTATCAGTAAATATCTCCACTGAGATTAAGAAAAGCAGTAGCTTAATAAATTAAGTACTTCCTGGTATGGTTACTGTACTGGTAACTCCCCAAAAGAATCTGGATTGTGGTGAGGGAACAGAGAAAAAAGCTCATTTAGGACCTGCACTTACGAAGGGGGTAGGCAGCTGTATATCAGGGAGTAAAGCTTCTGAGAATAAAAACAGCTGCAGCTTGTTAAGGTAATTACAGAGGGGAAAGGATAATGTACTGGGAACTCCTCAGAAGAATCTGATTTGTGGTGAGGGGACAGAGATAAAAGCTCATTTAGGAACGACATGAACATGCTGCGTAGGTAGCTGTTTATCAGTAAATATCTCCACTGAGATTAAGAAAAGCAGTAGCTTAATAAATTAAGTACTTCCTGGTATGGTTACTGTACTGGTAACTCCCCAAAAGAATCTGGATTGTGGTGAGGGAACAGAGAAAAAAGCTCATTTAGGACATGCACTTACGAAGGGGGTAGGCAGCTGTATATCAGGGAGTAAAGCTTCTGAGAATAAAAACAGCTGCAGCTTGTTAAGGTAATTACACAGGGGAAAGGATAATGTACTGGGAACTCCTCAGAAGAATCTGATTTGTGGTGAGGGGAGAGAGATAAAAGCTCATTTAGGAACGACATGAACATGCTGCGTAGGTAGCTGTTTATCAGTAAATATCTCCACTGAGATTAAGAAAAGCAGTAGCTTAATAAATTAAGTACTTCCTGGTATGTTTACTGTACTGGGAGCTCCCCAAAAGAATCTGGATTGTGGTGAGGGAAAAGAGAAAAAAGCTCATTTAGGACCTGCACTTACGAAGGGGGTAGGCAGCTGTATATCAGGGAGTAAACCTTCTGAGAATAAAAACAGCTGGAGCTTGTTAAGGTAATTACACAGGAGAAAGGATAAAGTACTGGGAACTCCTCAGAAGAATCTGATTTGTGGTGAGGGGAGAGAGATAAAAGCTCATTTAGGAACGACATGAACATGCTGCGTAGGTAGCTGTTTATCAGTAAATATCTCCACTGAGATTAAGAAAAGCAGTAGCTTAATAAATTAAGTACTTCCTGGTATGGTTACTGTACTGGTAACTCCCCGAAAAGAATCTGGATTGTGGTGAGGGAAGAGAGAAAAAAGCTCATTTAGGACCTGCACTTACGAAGGGGGTAGGCAGCTGTATATCAGGGAGTAAACCTTCTGAGAATAAAAACAGCTGGAGCTTGTTAAGGTAATTACACAGGGGAAAGGATAATGTACTGGGAACTCCTCAGAAGAATCTGATTTGTGGTGAGGGGAGAGAGATAAAAGCTCATTTAAGAACTACATGTACATGCTACTTAGGTAGCTGTTTATCAGTAAATATCTCCACTGGGATTAAGAAAAGCAGTAGCTTAATAAATTAAGTACTTCCTGGTATGGTTACTGTACTGGTAACTCCCCAAAAGAATCTGGATTGTGGTGAGGGAACAGAGAAAAAAGCTCATTTAGGACCTGCACTTACGAAGGGGGTAGGCAGCTGTATATCAGGGAGTAAACCTTCTGAGAATAAAAACAGCTGGAGCTTGTTAAGGTAATTACACAGGGGAAAGGATAATGTACTGGGAACTCCTCAGAAGAATCTGATTTGTGGTGAGGGGAGAGAGATAAAAGCTCATTTAGGAACGACATGAACATGCTGCGTAGGTAGCTGTTTATCAGTAAATATCTCCACTGAGATTAAGAAAAGCAGTAGCTTAATAAATTAAGTACTTCCTGGTATGGTTACTGTACTGGTAACTCCCCAAAAGAATCTGGATTGTGGTGAGGGAACAGAGAAAAAAGCTCATTTAGGACCTGCACTTACGAAGGGGGTAGGCAGCTGTATATCAGGGAGTAAACCTTCTGAGAATAAAAACAGCTGGAGCTTGTTAAGGTAATTACACAGGGGAAAGGATAATGTACTGGGAACTCCTCAGAAGAATCTGATTTGTGGTGAGGGGAGAGAGATAAAAGCTCATTTAGGAACGACATGAACATGCTGCGTAGGTAGCTGTTTATCAGTAAATATCTCCACTGAGATTAAGAAAAGCAGTAGCTTAATAAATTAAGTACTTCCTGGTATGGTTACTGTACTGGTAACTCCCCAAAAGAATCTGGATTGTGGTGAGGGAACAGAGAAAAAAGCTCATTTAGGACCTGCACTTACGAAGGGGTAGGCAGCTGTATATCAGGGAGTAAACCTTCTGAGAATAAAAACAGCTGGAGCTTGTTAAGGTAATTACACAGGGGAAAGGATAATGTACTGGGAACTCCTCAGAAGAATCTGATTTGTGGTGAGGGGAGAGAGATAAAAGCTCATTTAGGAACGACATGAACATGCTGCGTAGGTAGCTGTTTATCAGTAAATATCTCCACTGAGATTAAGAAAAGCAGTAGCTTAATAAATTAAGTACTTCCTGGTATGGTTACTGTACTGGTAACTCCCCAAAAGAATCTGGATTGTGGTGAGGGAACAGAGAAAAAAGCTCATTTAGGACCTGCACTTACGAAGGGGGTAGGCAGCTGTATATCAGGGAGTAAACCTTCTGAGAATAAAAACAGCTGGAGCTTGTTAAGGTAATTACACAGGGAAAGGATAATGTACTGGGAACTCCTCAGAAGAATCTGATTTGTGGTGAGGGGAGAGAGATAAAAGCTCATTTAGGAACGACATGAACATGCTGCGTAGGTAGCTGTTTATCAGTAAATATCTCCACTGAGATTAAGAAAAGCAGTAGCTTAATAAATTAAGTACTTCCTGGTATGGTTACTGTACTGGTAACTCCCCAAAAGAATCTGGATTGTGGTGAGGGAACAGAGAAAAAAGCTCATTTAGGACCTGCACTTACGAAGGGGGTAGGCAGCTGTATATCAGGGAGTAAACCTTCTGAGAATAAAAACAGCTGGAGCTTGTTAAGGTAATTACACAGGAGAAAGGATAAAGTACTGGGAACTCCTCAGAAGAATCTGATTTGTGGTGAGGGGAGAGAGATAAAAGCTCATTTAGGAACGACATGAACATGCTGCGTAGGTAGCTGTTTATCAGTAAATATCTCCACTGAGCTTTAGAAAAGCAGTAGCTTAATAAATTAAGTACTTCCTGGTATGGTTACTGTACTGGTAACTCCCAAAAAATCTGGATTGTGGTGAGGGAACAGAGAAAAAAGCTCATTTAGGACCTGCACTTACGAAGGGGGTAGGCAGCTGTATATCAGGGAGTAAAGCTTCTGAGGATAAAAACAGCTGCAGCTTGTTAAGGTAATTACACAGGGGAAAGGATAATGTACTGGGAACTCCTCAGAAGAATCTCATTTGTGGTGAGGGGAGAGAGATAAAAGCTCATTTAGGAACGACATGAACATGCTGCGTAGGTAGCTGTTTATCAGTAAATATCTCCACTGAGATTAAGAAAAGCAGTAGCTTAATAAATTAAGTACTTCCTGGTATGGTTACTGTACTGGTAACTCCCCAAAAGAATCTGGATTGTGGTGAGGGAACAGAGAAAAAAGCTCATTTAGGACCTGCACTTACGAAGGGGGTAGGCAGCTGTATATCAGGGAGTAAAGCTTCTGAGAATAAAAACAGCTGGAGCTTGTTAAGGTAATTACACAGGGGAAAGGATAATGTACTGGGAACTCCTCAGAAGAATCTGATTTGTGGTGAGGGGAGAGAGATAAAAGCTCATTTAGGAACGACATGAACATGCTGCGTACGTAGCTGTTTATCAGTAAATATCTCCACTGAGATTAAGAAAAGCAGTAGCTTAATAAATTAAGTACTTCCTGGTATGGTTACTGTACTGGTAACTCCCCAAAAGAATCTGGATTGTGGTGAGGGAACAGAGAAAAAAGCTCATTTAGGACCTGCACTTACGAAGGGGGTAGGCAGCTGTATATCAGGGACTAAACCTTCTGAGAATAAAAACAGCTGGAGCTTGTTAAGGTAATTACACAGGGGAAAGGATAATGTACTGGGAACTCCTCAGAAGAATCTGATTTGTGGTGAGGGGAGAGAGATAAAAGCTCATTTAGGAACGACATGAACATGCTGCGTAGGTAGCTGTTTATCAGTAAATATCTCCACTGAGATTAAGAAAAGCAGTAGCTTAATAAATTAAGTACTTCCTGGTATGGTTACTGTACTGGTAACTCCCCAAAAGAATCTGGATTGTGGTGAGGGAACAGAGAAAAAAGCTCATTTAGGACCTGCACTTACGAAGGGGTAGGCAGCTGTATATCAGGGAGTAAACCTTCTGAGAATAAAAACAGCTGGAGCTTGTTAAGGTAATTACACAGGAGAAAGGATAAGTACTGGGAACTCCTCAGAAGAATCTGATTTGTGGTGAGGGGAGAGAGATAAAAGCTCATTTAGGAACGACATGAACATGCTGCGTAGGTAGCTGTTTATCAGTAAATATCTCCACTGAGCTTTAGAAAAGCAGTAGCTTAATAAATTAAGTACTTCCTGGTATGGTTACTGTACTGGTAACTCCCCAAAAGAATCTGGATTGTGGTGAGGAACAGAGAAAAAAGCTCATTTAGGACCTGCACTTACGAAGGGGGTAGGCAGCTGTATATCAGGGAGTAAACCTTCTGAGAATAAAAACAGCTGGAGCTTGTTAAGGTAATTACACAGGGGAAAGGATAATGTACTGGGAACTCCTCAGAAGAATCTGATTTGTGGTGAGGGGAGAGAGATAAAAGCTCATTTAGGAACGACATGAACATGCTGCGTAGGTAGCTGTTTATCAGTAAATATCTCCACTGAGATTAAGAAAAGCAGTAGCTTAATAAATTAAGTACTTCCTGGTATGGTTACTGTACTGGTAACTCCCCAAAAGAATCTGGATTGTGGTGAGGGAACAGAGAAAAAAGCTCATTTAGGACCTGCACTTACGAAGGGGGTAGGCAGCTGTATATCAGGGAGTAAACCTTCTGAGAATAAAAACAGCTGGAGCTTGTTAAGGTAATTACACAGGAGAAAGGATAAGTACTGGGAACTCCTCAGAAGAATCTGATTTGTGGTGAGGGGAGAGAGATAAAAGCTCATTTAGGAACGACATGAACATGCTGCGTAGGTAGCTGTTTATCAGTAAATATCTCCACTGAGCTTTAAGAAAAGCAGTAGCTTAATAAATTAAGTACTTCCTGGTATGGTTACTGTACTGGTAACTCCCCAAAAGAATCTGGATTGTGGTGAGGGAACAGAGAAAAAAGCTCATTTAGGACCTGCACTTTCGAAGGGGGTAGGCAGCTGTATATCAGGGAGTAAACCTTCTGAGAATAAAAACAGCTGGAGCTTGTTAAGGTAATTACACAGGGGAAAGGATAATGTACTGGGAACTCCTCAGAAGAATCTGATTTGTGGTGAGGGGAGAGAGATAAAAGCTCATTTAGGAACGACATGAACATGCTGCGTAGGTAGCTGTTTATCAGTAAATATCTCCACTGAGATTAAGAAAAGCAGTAGCTTAATAAATTAAGTACTTCCTGGTATGGTTTACTGTACTGGTAACTCCCCAAAAGAATCTGGATTGTGGTGAGGGAACAGAGAAAAAAGCTCATTTAGGACCTGCACTTACGAAGGGGGTAGGCAGCTGTATATCAGGGAGTAAACCTTCTGAGAATAAAAACAGCTGGAGCTTGTTAAGGTAATTACACAGGGGAAAGGATAATGTACTGGGAACACCTCAGAAGAATCTGATTTGTGGTGAGGGGAGAGAGATAAAAGCTCATTTAGGAACGACATGAACATGCTGCGTAGGTAGCTGTTTATCAGTAAATATCTCCACTGAGCGTTAGAAAAGCAGTAGCTTAATAAATTAAGTACTTCCTGGTATGGTTACTGTACTGGTAACTCCCCAAAAGAATCTGGATTGTGGTGAGGGAACAGAGAAAAAAGCTCATTTAGGACCTGCACTTTACGAAGGGGGTAGGCAGCTGTATATCAGGGAGTAAAGCTTCTGAGAATAAAAACAGCTGGAGCTTGTTAAGGTAATTACACAGGGGAAAGGATAATGTACTGGGAACTCCTCAGAAGAATCTGATTTGTGGTGAGGGGAGAGAGATAAAAGCTCATTTAGGAACGACATGAACATGCTGCGTAGGTAGCTGTTTATCAGTAAATATCTCCACTGAGATTAAGAAAAGCAGTAGCTTAATAAATTAAGTACTTCCTGGTATGGTTACTGTACTGGTAACTCCCCAAAAGAATCTGGATTGTGGTGAGGGAACAGAGAAAAAAGCTCATTTAGGACCTGCACTTACGAAGGGGGTAGGCAGCTGTATATCAGGGAGTAAACCTTCTGAGAATAAAAACAGCTGGAGCTTGTTAAGGTAATTACACAGGGGAAAGGATAATGTACTGGGAACTCCTCAGAAGAATCTGATTTGTGGTGAGGGGAGAGAGATAAAAGCTCATTTGAAGAACGACATGAACATGCTGCGTAGGTAGCTGTTTATCAGTAAATATCTCCACTGAGATTAAGAAAAGCAGTAGCTTAATAAATTAAGTACTTCCTGGTATGGTTACTGTACTGGTAACTCCCCAAAAGAATCTGGATTGTGGTGAGGGAACAGAGAAAAAAGCTCATTTAGGACCTGCACTTACGAAGGGGGTAGGCAGCTGTATATCAGGGAGTAAAGCTTCTGAGAATAAAAACAGCTGGAGCTTGTTAAGGTAATTACACAGGGGAAAGGATAATGTACTGGGAACTCCTCAGAAGAATCTGATTTGTGGTGAGGGGAGAGAGATAAAAGCTCATTTAGGAACGACATGAACATGCTGCGTAGGTAGCTGTTTATCAGTAAATATCTCCACTGAGATTAAGAAAAGCAGTAGCTTAATAAATTAAGTACTTCCTGGTATGGTTACTGTACTGGTAACTCCCCAAAAGAATCTGGATTGTGGTGAGGGAACAGAGAAAAAAGCTCATTTAGGACCTGCACTTACGAAGGGGGTAGGCAGCTGTATATCAGGGAGTAAACCTTCTGAAATAAAAACAGCTGGAGCTTGTTAAGGTAATTACACAGGAGAAAGGATAAAGTACTGGGAACTCCTCAGAAGAACCTGATTTGTGGTGAGGGGAGAGAGATAAAAGCTCATTTAGGAACGACATGAACATGCTGCGTAGGTAGCTGTTTATCAGTAAATATCTCCACTGAGATTAAGAAAAGCAGTAGCTTAATAAATTAAGTACTTCCTGGTATGGTTACTGTACTGGTAACTCCCCAAAAGAATCTGGATTGTGGTGAGGGAACAGAGAAAAAAGCTCATTTAGGACCTGCACTTACGAAGGGTGTAGGCAGATGTATATCAGGGAGTAAACCTTCTGAGAATAAAAACAGCTGAGCTTGTTAAGGTAATTACACAGGGGAAAGGATAATGTACTGGGAACTCCTCAGAAGAATCTGATTTGTGGTGAGGGGAGAGAGATAAAAGCTCATTTAGGAACATGAACATGCTGCGTAGGTAGATGTTTATCAGTAAATATCTCCACTGAGATTAAGAAAAGCAGTAGCTTAATAAATTAAGTACTTCCTGGTATGGTTACTGTACTCGTAACTCCCCAAAAGAATCTGGATTGTGGTGAGGGAACAGAGAAAAAAGCTCATTTAGGACCTGCACTTACGAAGGGGGTAGGCAGCTGTATATCAGGGATTAAACCTTCTGAGAATAAAAACAGCTGGAGCTTGTTAAGGTAATTATACAGGGGAAAGGATAATGTACTGGGAACTCCTCAGAAGAATCTGATTTGTGGTGAGGGGAGAGAGATAAAAGCTCATTTAGGAACGACATGAACATGCTGCGTAGGTAGCTGTTTATCAGTAAATATCTCCACTGAGATTAAGAAAAGCAGTAGCTTAATAAATTAAGTACTTCCTGGTATGGTTACTGTACTGGTAACTCCCCAAAAGAATCTGGATTGTGGTGAGGGAACAGAGAAAAAAGCTCATTTAGGACCTGCACTTACGAAGGGGGTAGGCAGCTGTATATCAGGGAGTAAACCTTCTGAGAATAAAAACAGCTGGAGCTTGTTAAGGTAATTACACAGGGGAAAGGATAATGTACTGGGAACTCCTCAGAAGAATCTGATTTGTGGTGAGGGGAGAGAGATAAAAGCTCATTTAGGAACGACATGAACATGCTGCGTAGGTAGCTGTTTATCAGTAAATATCTCCACTGAGATTAAGAAAAGCAGTAGCTTAATAAATTAAGTACTTCCTGGTATGGTTACTGTACTGGTAACTCCCCAAAAGAATCTGGATTGTGGTGAGGGAACAGAGAAAAAAGCTCATTTAGGACCTGCACTTACGAAGGGGGTAGGCAGCTGTATATCAGGGAGTAAACCTTCTGAGAATAAAAACAGCTGGAGCTTGTTAAGGTAATTACACAGGGGAAAGGATAATGTACTGGGAACTCCTCAGAAGAATCTGATTTGTGGTGAGGGGAGAGAGATAAAAGCTCATTTAGGAACGACATGAACATGCTGCTTAGGTAGCTGTTTATCAGTAAATATCTCCACTGAGTTTAAGAAAAGCAGTAGGTTAATAAATTAAGTACTTCCTGGTATGGTTACTGTACTGGTAACTCCCCAAAAGAATCTGGATTTTGGTGAGGGAACAGAGAAAAAAGCTCATTTAGGACCTGCACTTACGAAGGGGGTAGGCAGCTGTATATCAGGGAGTAAAGCTTCTGAGAATAAAAACAGCTGCAGCTTGTTAAGGTAATTACACAGGGGAAAGGATAATGTACTGGGAACTCCTCAGAAGAATCTGATTTGTGGTGAGGGGAGAGAGATAAAAGCTCATTTAGGAACGACATGAACATGCTGCGTAGGTAGCTGTTTATCAGTAAATATCTCCACTGAGATTAAGAAAAGCAGTAGCTTAATAAATTAAGTACTTCCTGGTATGGTTACTGTACTGGTAACTCCCAAAAGAATCTGGATTGTGGTGATGGAACAGAGAAAAAAGCTCATTTAGGACCTGCACTTACGAAGGGGGTAGGCAGCTGTATATCAGGGATTAAACCTTCTGAGAATAAAAACAGCTGGAGCTTGTTAAGGTAATTACACAGGGGAAAGGATAATGTACTGGGAACTCCTCAGAAGAATCTGATTTGTGGTGAGGGGAGAGAGATAAAAGCTCATTTAGGAACGACATGAACATGCTGCGTAGGTAGCTGTTTATCAGTAAATATCTCCACTGAGATTAAGAAAAGCAGTAGCTTAATAAATTAAGTACTTCCTGGTATGGTTACTGTACTGGTAACTCCCCAAAAGAATCTGGATTGTGGTGAGGGAACAGAGAAAAAAGCTCATTTAGGACCTGCACTTACGAAGGGGGTAGGCAGCTGTATATCAGGGAGTAAACCTTCTGAGAATAAAAACAGCTGGAGCTTGTTAAGGTAATTACACAGGGAAAGGATAATGTACTGGGAACTCCTCAGAAGAATCTGATTTGTGGTGAGGGGAGAGAGATAAAAGCTCATTTAGGAACGACATGAACATGCTGCGTAGGTAGCTGTTTATCAGTAAATATCTCCACTGAGATTAAGAAAAGCAGTAGCTTAATAAATTAAGTACTTCCTGGTATGGTTACTGTACTGGTAACTCCCCAAAAGAATCTGGATTGTGGTGAGGGAACAGAGAAAAAAGCTCATTTAGGACCTGCACTTACGAAGGGGGTAGGCAGCTGTATATCAGGGAGTAAACCTTCTGAGAATAAAAACAGCTGGAGCTTGTTAAGGTAATTACACAGGAAAGGATAATGTACTGGGAACTCCTCAGAAGAATCTGATTTGTGGTGAGGGGAGAGAGATAAAAGCTCATTTAGGAACGACATGAACATGCTGCGTAGGTAGCTGTTTATCAGTAAATATCTCCACTGAGTTTAAGAAAAGCAGTAGTTAATAAATTAAGTACTTCCTGGTATGGTTACTGTACTGGTAACTCCCCAAAAGAATCTGGATTTGTGGTGAGGGAACAGAGAAAAAAGCTCATTTAGGACCTGCACTTACGAAGGGGGTAGGCAGCTGTATATCAGGGAGTAAAGCTTCTGAGAATAAAAACAGCTGGAGCTTGTTAAGGTAATTACACAG
Source organism: Perognathus longimembris pacificus (assembly GCF_023159225.1). Classification (NCBI taxonomy): domain Eukaryota; kingdom Metazoa; phylum Chordata; class Mammalia; order Rodentia; family Heteromyidae; genus Perognathus; species Perognathus longimembris. The sequence goes on along the minus strand of NW_025959357.1, from coordinate 28,778 downwards.
GGGAAAGGATAATGTACTGGGAACTCCTCAGAAGAATCTGATTTGTGGTGAGGGGAGAGAGATAAAAGCTCATTTAGGAACGACATGAACATGCTGCTTAGGTAGCTGTTTATCAGTAAATATCTCCACTGAGATTAAGAAAAGCAGTAGCTTAATAAATTAAGTACTTCCTGGTATGGTTACTGTACTGGTAACTCCCCAAAAGAATCTGGATTGTGGTGAGGGAACAGAGAAAAAAGCTCATTTAGGACCTGCACTTACGAAGGGGGTAGGCAGCTGTATATCAGCGAGTAAACCTTCTGAGAATAAAAACAGCTGGAGCTTGTTAAGGAAATTACACAGGGGAAAGGATAAAGTACTGGGAACTCCTCAGAAGAATCTGATTTGTGGTGAGGGGAGAGAGATAAAAGCTCATTTAGGAACGACATGAACAGGCTGCGTAGGTAGCTGTTTATCAGTAAATATCTCCACTGAGCTTTAGAAAAGCAGTAGCTTAATAAATTAAGTACTTCCTGGTATGGTTACTGTACTGGTAACTCCCCAAAAGAATCTGGATTGTGGTGAGGGAACAGAGAAAAAAGCTCATTTAGGACCTGCACTTACGAAGGGGGTAGGCAGCTGTATATCAGGGAGTAAACCTTCTGAGAATAAAAACAGCTGGAGCTTGTTAAGGTAATTACACAAGGGAAAGGATAATGTACTGGGAACTCCTCAGAAGAATCTGATTTGTGGTGAGGGGAGAGAGATAAAAGCTCATTTAGGAACGACATGAACATGCTGCGTAGGTAGCTGTTTATCAGTAAATATCTCCACTGAGATTAAGAAAAGCAGTAGCTTAATAAATTAAGTACTTCCTGGTATGGTTACTGTACTGGTAACTCCCCAAAAGAATCTGGATTGTGGTGAGGGAACAGAGAAAAAAGCTCATTTAGGACCTGCACTTACGAAGGGGGTAGGCAGCTGTATATCAGGGAGTAAACCTTCTGAGAATAAAAACAGCTGAGCTTGTTAAGGTAATTACACAGGGGAAAGGATAATGTACTGGGACTCCTCAGAAGAATCTGATTTGTGGTGAGGGGAGAGAGATAAAAGCTCATTTAGGAACGACATGAACATGCTGCGTAGGTAGCTGTTTATCAGTAAATATCTCCACTGAGATTAAGAAAAGCAGTAGCTTAAAAATTAAGTACTTCCTGGTATGGTTACTGTACTGGTAACTCCCCAAAAGAATCTGGATTGTGGTGAGGGAAGAGAGAAAAAAGCTCATTTAGGACCTGCACTTACGAAGGGGGTAGGCAGCGGTGTATCAGGGAGTAAAGCTTCTGAGAATAAAAACAGCTGGAGCTTGTTAAGGTAATTACACAGGGAAAAGGATAATGTAATGGGAACTACTCAGAAGAATCTGATTTGTGGTGAGGGGAGAGAGATAAAAGCTCATTTAGGAACGACATGAACATGCTGCGTAGGTAGCTGTTTATCAGTAAATATCTCCACTGAGATTAAGAAAAGCAGTAGCTTAATAAATTAAGTACTTCCTGGTATGGTTACTGTACTGGTAACTCCCCAAAAGAATCTGGATTGTGGTGAGGGAACGGAGAAAAAAGCTCATTTAGGACCTGCACTTACGAAGGGAGTAGGCAGCTGTATATCATGGAGTAAACCTTCTGAGAATAAAAACAGCTGGAGCTTGTTAAGGTAATTACACAGGGGAAAGGATAAAGTACTGGGAACTCCTCAGAAGAATCTGATTTGTGGTGAGGGGAGAGAGATAAAAGCTCATTTAGGAACGACATGAACATGCTGCGTAGGTAGCTGTTTATCAGTAAATATCTCCACTGAGCTTTAGAAAAGCAGTAGCTTAATAAATTAAGTACTTCCTGGTATGGTTACTGTACTGGTAACTCCCCAAAAGAATCTGGATTGTGGTGAGGGAACAGAGAAAAAAGCTCATTTAGGACCTGCACTTACGAAGGGGGTAGGCAGCTGTATATCAGGGAGTAAACCTTCTGAGAATAAAAACAGCTGGAGCTTGTTAAGGTAATTACACAGGGGAAAGGATAATGTACTGGGAACTCCTCAGAAGAATCTGATTTGTGGTGAGGGGAGAGAGATTAAAGCTCATTAAGGAACGACATGAACATTCTGTGTACGTAGCTGTTTATCAGTAAATATCTCCACTGAGATTAAGAAAAGCAGTAGCTTAATAAATTAAGTACTTCCTGGTATGGTTACTGTACTGGTAACTCCCCAAAAGAATCTGGATTGTGGTGAGGGAACAGAGAAAAAAGCTCATTTAGGACCTGCACTTACGAAGGGGGTAGGCAGCTGTATATCAGGGAGTAAACCTTCTGAGAATAAAAACAGCTGAGCTTGTTAAGGTAATTACACAGGGGAAAGGATAATGTACTGGGAACTCCTCAGAAGAATCTGATTTGTGGTGAGGGGAGAGAGATAAAAGCTCATTTAGGAACGACATGAACATGCTGCGTAGGTAGCTGTTTATCAGTAAATATCTCCACTGAGATTAAGAAAAGCAGTAGCTTAATAAATTAAGTACTTCCTGGCATGGTTACTGTACTGGTAACTCCCCAAAAGAATCTGGATTGTGGTGAGGGCACAGAGAAAAAAGCTCATATAGGACCTGCACTTACGAAGGGGGATAGGAAGCTGTATATCAGGGAGTAAACCTTCTGAGAATAAAAACAGCTGGAGCTTGTTAAGGTAATTACACAGGGGAAAGGATAATGTACTGGGAACTCCTCAGAAGAATCTGATTTGTGGTGAGGGGAGAGAGATAAAAGCTCATTTAGGAACGACATGAACACGCTGCGTAGGTAGCTGTTTATCAGTAAATATCTCCACTGAGCTTTAGAAAAGCAGTAGCTTAATAAATTAAGTACTTCCTGGTATGGTTACTGTACTGGTAACTCCCCAAAAGAATCTGGATTGTGGTGAGGGAACAGAGAAAAAAGCTCATTTAAGACCTGCACTTACGAAGGGGGTAGGCAGCTGTATATCAGGGAGTAAAGCTTCTGAGAATAAAAACAGCTGCAGCTTGTTAAGGTAATTACACATGGGAAAGGATAATGTACTGGGAACTCCTCAGAAGAATCTGATTTGTGGTGAGGGGAGAGAGATAAAAGCTCATTTAGGAACGACATGAACATGCTGCGTAGGTAGCTGTTTATCAGTAAATATCTCCACTGAGATTAAGAAAAGCAGTAGCTTAATAAATTAAGTACTTCCTGGTATGGTTACTGTACTGGTAACTCCCCAAAAGAATCTGGATTGTGGTGAGGGAACAGAGAAAAAAGCTCATTTAGGACCTGCACTTACGAAGGGGGTAGGCAGCTGTATATCAGGGAGTAAACCTTCTGAGAATAAAAACAGCTGGAGCTTGTTAAGGTAATTACACAGGGGAAAGGATAATGTACTGGGAACTCCTCAGAAGAATCTGATTTGTGGTGAGGGGAGAGAGATAAAAGCTCAATTAGGAAAGACATGAACATGCTGCGTAGGTAGCTGTTTATCAGTAAATATCTCCACTGAGATTAAGAAAAGCAGTAGCTTAATAAATTAAGTACTTCCTGGTATGGTTACTGTACTGGTAACTCCCCAAAAGAATCTGGATTGTGGTGAGGGAACAGAGAAAAAAGCTCATTTAGGACCTGCACTTACGAAGGGGGTAGGCAGCTGTATATCAGGGAGTAAACCTTCTGAGAATAAAAACAGCTGGAGCTTGTTAAGGTAATTACACATGGGAAAGGATAATGTACTGGGAACTCGTCAGAAGAATCTGATTTGTGGTGAGGGGAGAGAGATAAAAGCTCATTTAGGAACGACATGAACATGCTGCGTAGGTAGCTGTTTATCAGTAAATATCTCCACTGAGATTAAGAAAAGCAGTAGCTTAATAAATTAAGTACTTCCTGGTATGGTTACTGTACTGGTAACTCCCCAAAAGAATCTGGATTGTGGTGAGGGAACAGAGAAAAAAGCTCATTTAGGACCTGCACTTACGAAGGGGGTAGGCAGCTGTATATCAGGGAGTAAACCTTCTGAGAATAAAAACAGCTGGAGCTTGTTAAGGTAATTACACAGGAGAATGGATAAAGTACTGGGAAATCCTCAGAAGAATCTGATTTGTGGTGAGGGGAGAGAGATAAAAGCTCATTTAGGAACGACATGAACATGCTGCGTAGGTAGCTGTTTATCAGTAAATATCTCCACTGAGCTTTAGAAAAGCTGTAGCTTAATAAATTAAGTACTTCCTGGTATGGTTTCTGTACTGGTAACTCCCCAAAAGAATCTGGATTGTGGTGAGGGAACAGAGAAAAAAGCTCATTTAGGACCTGCACTTACGAAGGGGGTAGGCAGCTGTATATCAGGGAGTAAAGCTTCTGAGAATAAAAACAGCTGGAGCTTGTTAAGGTAATTACACAGGGGAAAGGATAATGTACTGGGAACTCCTCAGAAGAATCTGATTTGTGGTGAGGGGAGAGAGATAAAAGCTCATTTAGGAACGACATGAACATGCTGCGTAGGTAGCTGTTTATCAGTAAATATCTCCACTGAGATTAAGAAAAGCAGTAGCTTAATAAATTAAGTACTTCCTGGTATGGTTACTGTACTGGTAACTCCCCAAAAGAATCTGGATTGTGGTGAGGGAACAGAGAAAAAAGCTCATTTAGGAACTGCACTTACGAAGGGGGTAGGCAGCTGTATATCAGGGAGTAAACCTTCTGAGAATAAAAACAGCTGGAGCTTGTTAAGGTAATTACACAGGGGAAAGGATAATGTACGGGGAACCCCACAGAAGAATCTGATTTGTGGTGAGGGGAGAGAGATAAAAGCTCATTTAAGAACTACATGTACATGCTACTTAGGTAGCTGTTTATCAGTAAATATCTCCACTGAGATTAAGAAAAGCAGTAGGTTAATAAATTAAGTACTTCCTGGTATGGTTACTGTACTGGAAACTCCCCAAAAGAATCTGGATTGTGGTGAGGGAACAGAGAAAAAAGCTCATTTAGGACCTGCACTTACGAAGTGGGTAGGCAGCTGTATATCAGGGAGTAAACCTTCTGAGAATAAAAACAGCTGGAGCTTGTTAAGGTAATTACACAAGGGAAAGGATAATGTACTGGGAACTCCTCAGAAGAATCTGATTTGTGGTGAGGGGAGAGAGATAAAAGCTCATTTAGGAACGACATGAACATGCTGCGTAGGTAGCTGTTTATCAGTAAATATCTCCACTGAGATTAAGAAAAGCAGTAGCTTAATAAATTAAGTACTTCCTGGTATGGTTACTGTACTGGTAACTTCCCAAAAGAATCTGGATTGTGGTGAGGGAACAGAGAAAAAAGCTCATTTAGGACCCGCACTTACGAAGGGGGTAGGCAGCTGTATATCAGGGAGTAAACCTTCTGAGAATAAAAACAGCTGGAGCTTGTTAAGGTAATTACACAGGGGAAAGGATAATGTACTGGGAACTCCTCAGAAGATTCTGATTTGTGGTGAGGGGAGAGAGATAAAAGCTCATTAAGGAACGACATGAACATGCTGCGTACGTAGCTGTTTATCAGTAAATATCTCCACTGAGATTAAGAAAAGCAGTAGCTTAATAAATTAAGTACTTCCTGGTATGGTTACTGTACTGGTAACTCCCCAAAAGAATCTGGATTGTGGTGAGGGAACAGAGAAAAAAGCTCATTTAGGACCCGCACTTACGAAGGGGGTAGGCAGCTGTATTTCAGGGAGTAAAGCTTCTGAGAATAAAAAAAGCTGGAGCTTGTTAAGGTAATTACACAGGGGAAAGGATAATGTACTGGGAACTCCTCAGAAGATTCTGATTTGTGGTGAGGGGAGAGAGATAAAAGCTCATTTAGGAATGACATGAACATGCTGCGTAGGTAGCTGTTTATCAGTAAATATCTCCACTGAGATTAAGAAAAGCAGTAGCTTAATAAATTAAGTACTTCCTGGTATGGTTACTGTACTGGTAACTTCCCAAAAGAATCTGGATTGTGGTGAGGGAACAGAGAAAAAAGCTCATTTAGGACCCGCACTTACGAAGGGGGTAGGGAGCTGTATATAAGGGAGTAAACCTTCTGAGAATAAAAACAGCTGGAGCTTGTTAAGGTAATTACACAGGGGAAAGGATAATGTACTGGGAACTCCTCAGAAGATTCTGATTTGTGGTGAGGGGAGAGAGATAAAAGCTCATTAAGTAACGACATGAACATGCTGCGTACGTAGCTGTTTATCAGTAAATATCTCCACTGAGATTAAGAAAAGCAGTAGCTTAATAAATTAAGTACTTCCTGGTATGGTTACTGTACTGGTAACTCCCCAAAAGAATCTGGATTGTGGTGAGGGAACAGAGAAAAAAGCTCATTTAGGACCCGCACTTACGAAGGGGGTAGGCAGCTGTATATCAGGGAGTTAAGCTTCTGAGAATAAAAAAAGCTGGAGCTTGTTAAGGTAATTACACAGGGGAAAGGATAATGTACTGGGAACTCCTCAGAAGAATCTGATTTGTGTTGAGGGGAGAGAGATAAAAGCTCATTTAGGAACTACATGTACATGCTGATTAGGTAGCTGTTTATCAGTAAATATCTCCACTGAGATTAAGAAAAGCAGTAGCTTAATAAATTAAGTACTTCCTGGTATGGTTACTGTACTGGTAACTCCCCAAAAGAATCTGGATTGTGGTGAGGGAACAGAGAAAAAAGCTCATTTAGGACCTGCACTTACGAAGGGGGTAGGCAGCTGTATATCAGGGAGTAAACCTTCTGAGAATAAAAACAGCTGGAGCTTGTTAAGGTAATTACACAGGGGAAAGGATAATGTACTGGGAACTCTTCAGAAGAATCTGATTTGTGGTGAGGGGAGAGAGATAAAAGCTCATTTAGGAACGACATGAACATGCTGCGTAGGTAGCTGTTTATCAGTAAATATCTCCACTGAGATTAAGAAAAGCAGTAGCTTAATAAATTAAGTACTTCCTGGTATGGTTACTGTACTGGTAACTTCCCAAAAGAATCTAAATTGTGGTGAGGGAACAGAGAAAAAAGCTCATTTAGGACCCGCACTTACGAAGCGGGTAGGCAGCTGTATATCAGGGAGTAAACCTTCTGAGAATAAAAACAGCTGGAGCTTGTTAAGGTAATTACACAGGGGAAAGGATAATGTACTGGGAACTCCTCAGAAGATTCTGATTTGTGGTGAGGGGAGAGAGATAAAAGCTCATTAAGGAACGACATGAACATGCTGCGTACGTAGCTGTTTATCAGTAAATATCTCCACTGAGATTAAGAAAAGCAGTAGCTTAATAAATTAAGTACTTCCTGGTATGGTTACTGTACTGGTAACTCCCAAAAGAATCTGGATTGTGGTGAGGGAACAGAGAAAAAAGCTCATTTAGGACCTGCACTTACGAAGGGGGTAGGCAGCTGTATATCAGGGAGTAAAGCTTCTGAGAATAAAAAAAGCTGGAGGTTGTTAAGGTAATTACACAGGGGAAAGGATAATGTACTGGGAACTCCTCAGAAGAATCTGATTTGTGGTGAGGGGAGAGAGATAAAAGCTCATTTAGGAACTACATGTACATGCTGCTTAGGTAGCTGTTTATCAGTAAATATCTCCACTGAGATTAAGAAAAGCAGTAGCTTAATAAATTAAGTACATCCTGGTATGGTTACTGTACTGGTAACTCCACAAAAGAATCTGGATTGTGGTGAGGGAACAGAGAAAAAAGCTCATTTTTGACCTGCACTTACGAAGGGGGTAGGCAGCTGTATATCAGGGAGTAAACCTTCTGAGAATTAAAACAGCTGGAGCTTGTTAAGGTAATTACACAGGGGAAAGGATATTGTACTGGGAACTCCTCAGAAGAATCTGATTTGTGGTGAGGGGAGAGAGATAAAAGCTCATTTAGGAACGACATGAACATGCTGCGTAGGTAGCTGTTTATCAGTAAATATCTCCACTGAGATTAAGAAAAGCAGTAGCTTAATAAATTAAGTAATTCCTGGTATGGTTACTGTACTGGTAACTCCCCAAAAGAATCTGGATTGTGGTGAGGGAACAGAGAAAAAAGCTCATTTAGGACCTGCACTTACGAAGAGGGTAGGCAGCTGTATATCAGGGAGTAAACCTTCTGAGAATAAAAACAGCTGGAGCTTGTTAAGGTAATTACACAGGAGAAAGGATAAAGTACTGGGAACTCCTCAGAAGAATCTGATTTGTGGTGAGGGGAGAGAGATAAAAGGTCATTTAGGAACGACATGAACATGCTGCGTAGGTAGCTGTTTATCAGTAAATATCTCCACTGAGCTTTAGAAAAGCAGTAGCTTAATAAATTAAGTACTTCCTGGTATGGTTACTGTACTGGTAACTCCCCAAAAGAATCTGGATTGTGGTGAGGGAACAGAGAAAAAAGCTCATTAAGACCTGCACTTACGAAGGGGGTAGGCAGCTGTATATCAGGGAGTAAAGCTTCTGAGAATAAAAACAGCTGAAGCTTGTTAAGGTAATTACACAGGGGAAAGGATAATGTACTGGGAACTCCTCAGAAGAATCTGATTTGTGGTGAGGGGAGAGAGATAAAAGCTCATTTAGGAACGACATGAACATGCTGCTTAGGTAGCTGTTTATCAGTAAATATCTCCACTGAGATTAAGAAAAGCAGTAGCTTAATAAATTAAGTACTTCCTGGTATGGTTACTGTACTGGTAACTCCCCAAAAGAATCTGGATTGTGGTGAGGGAACAGAGAAAAAAGCTCATTTAGGACCAGCACTTACGGAGGGGGTATGCAGCTGTTTATCAGGGAGTAAAGCTTCTGACAATAAAAACAGCTGTAGCTTGTTAAGGTAATTACAAAGGGGAAAGGATAATGTACTGGGAACTCCTCAGAAGAATCTGATTTGTGGTGAGGGTAGAGAGATAAAAGCTCATTTAGGAACGACATGAACATGCTGCGTAGGTAGCTGTTTATCAGTAAATATCTCCACTGAGAATAAGAAAAGCAGTAGCTTAATAAATTAAGTACTTCCTGGTATGGTTACTGTACTGGTAACTCCCCAAAAGAATCTGGATTGTGGTGAGGGAACAGAGAAAAAAGCTCATTAAGACCTGCACTTACGAAGGGGGTAGGCAGCTGTATATCAGGGAGTAAAGCTTCTGAGAATAAAAACAGCTGAAGCTTGTTAAGGTAATTACACAGGGGAAAGGATAATGTACTGGGAACTCCTCAGAAGAATCTGATTTGTGGTGAGGGGAGAGAGATAAAAGCTCATTTAGGAACGACATGAACATGCTGCGTAGGTAGCTGTTTATCAGTAAATATCTCCACTGAGATTAAGAAAAGCAGTAGCTTAATAAATTAAGTACTTCCTGGTATGGTTACTGTACTGGTAACTCCCCAAAAGAATCTGGATTGTGGTGAGGGAACAGAGAAAAAAGCTCATTTAGGACCAGCACTTACGGAGGGGGTATGCAGCTGTTTATCAGGGAGTAAAGCTTCTGACAATAAAAACAGCTGGAGCTTGTTAAGGTAATTACAAAGGGGAAAGGATAATGTACTGGGAACTCCTCAGAAGAATCTGATTTGTGGTGAGGGTAGAGAGATAAAAGCTCATTTAGGAACGACATGAACATGATGCGTAGGTAGCTGTTTATCAGTAAATATCTCCACTGAGAATAAGAAAAGCAGTAGCTTAATAAATTAAGTACTTCCTGGTATGGTTACTGTACTGGTAACTCCTCAAAAGAATCTGGATTGTGGTGAGGGAACAGAGAAAAAAGCTGATTTAGGACCTGCACTTACGAAGGGGGTAGGCAGCTGTATATCAGGGAGTAAACCTTCTGAGAATAAAAACAGCTGGAGCTTGTTAAGGTAATTACACAGGGGAAAGGGTAATGTACTGGGAACTCCTCAGAAGAATCTGATTTGTGGTGAGGGGAGAGAGATAAAAGCTCATTTAGGAACGACATGAACTTGCTGCGTAGGAAGCTGTTTATCAGTAAATATCTCCACTGAGATTAAGAAAAGCAGTAGCTTAATAAATTAAGTACTTCCTGGTATGGTTACTGTACTGGTAACTCCGCAAAAGAATCTGGATTGTGGTGAGGGAACAGAGAAAAAAGCTCATATAGGACCTGCACTTACGAAGGGGATAGGCAGCTGTATATCAGGGAGTAAACCTTCTGAGAATAAAAACAGCTGGAGCTTGTTAAGGTAATTACACAGGGGAAATGATAATGTACTGGGAACACCTCAGAAGAATCTGATTTGTGGTGAGGGGAGAGAGATAAAAGCTCATTTAGGAACTACATGAACATGCTGCTTAGGTAGCTGTTTATCAGTAAATATCTCCACTGAGATTAAGGAAAGCAGTAGCTTAATAAATTAAGTACTTCCTGGTATGGTTACTGTACTGGTAACTCCCCAAAAGAATCTAGATTGTTTTGAGGGAACAGAGAAAAAAGCTCATTTAGGACCTGCACTTATGAAGGCGGTAGGCAGCTGTATATCAGGGAGTAAACCTTCTGAGAATAAAAACAGCTGGAGCTTGTTAAGGTAATTACACAGGGGAAAGGATAATGTACTGGGAACTCCTCAGAAGAATCTTATTTGTGGTGAGGGGAGAGAGATAATAGCTCATTTAGGAACGACATGAACATGCTGCGTAGGTAGCTGTTTATCAGTAAATATCTCCACTGAGATTAAGAAAAGCAGTAGCTTAATAAATTAAGTACTTCCTGGTATGGTTACTGTACTGGTAACTCCCCAAAAGAATCTGGATTGTGGTGAGGGAACAGAGAAAAATCTCATTTAGGACCTGCACTTACGAAGGGGGTAGGCAGCTGTATATCAGGGAGTAAACCTTCTGAGAATAAAAACAGCTGGAGCTTGTTAAGGTAATTACACAGGGGAAAGGATAATGTACTGGGAACTCCTCAGAAGAATCTGATTTGTGGTGAGGGGAGAGAGATAAAAGCTGCATTTAGGAACGACATGAACATGCTGCGTAGGTAGCTGTTTATCAGTAAATATCTCCACTGAGATTAAGAAAAGCAGTAGCTTAATAAATTAAGTACTTCCTGGTATGGTTACTGTACTGGTAACTCCCCAGAAGAATCTGGATTGTGGTGAGGGAACAGAGAAAAAAGCTCATTTAGGACCTGCACTTACGAAGGGGGTAGGCAGCTGTATATCAGGGAGTAAACCTTCTGAGAATAAAAACAGCTGGAGCTTGTTAAGGTAATTACACAGGGGAAAGGATAATGTACTGGGAACTCCTCAGAAGAATCTTATTTGTGGTGAGGGGACAGAGATAATAGCTCATTTAGGAACGACATGAACATGCTGCGTAGGTAGCTGTTTCTCAGTAAATATCTCCACTGAGATTAAGGAAAGCAGTAGCTTAATAAATTAAGTACTTCCTGGTATGGTTACTGTACTTGTAACTCCCCAAAAGAATCTGGATTGTGGTGAGGGAACAGAGATAAAAGCTCATTTAGGACCTGCACTTATGAAGGGGGTAGGCAGCAGTATGTCAAGGAGTAAACCTTCTGAGAATAAAAACAGCTGGAGCTTGTTAAGGTAATTACACAGGGGAAAGGATAATGTACTGGGAACTCCTCAGAAGAATCTGATTTGTGGTGAGGGGAGAGAGATAAAAGCTCATTTAGGAACGACATGAACATGCTGCGTAGGTAGCTGTTTATCAGGAAATATCTCCACTGAGATTAAGAAAAGCAGTAGCTTAATAAATTAAGTACTTCCTGGTATGGTTACTGTACTGGTAACTTCCCAAAAGAATCTAAATTGTGGTGAGGGAACAGAGAAAAAAGCTCATTTAGGACCCGCACTTACGAAGGGGGTAGGCAGCTGTATATCAGGGAGTAAACCTTCTGAGAATAAAAACAGCTGGAGCTTGTTAAGGTAATTACACAGGGGAAAGGATAATGTACTGGGAACTCCTCAGAAGATTCTGATTTGTGGTGAGGGGAGAGAGATAAATGCTCATTAAGGAACGACATGAACATGCTGCGTACGTAGCTGTTTATCAGTAAATATCTCCACTGAGATTAAGAAAAGCAGTAGCTTAATAAATTAAGTACTTCCTGGTATGGTTACTGTACTGGTAACTCCCCAAAAGAATCTGGATTGTGGTGAGGGAACAGAGAAAACAGCTCATTTAGAACCTGCACTAACGAAGGGGGTAGGCAGCTGTATATCAGGGAGTAAAGCTTCTGAGAATAAAAAAAGCTGGAGCTTGTTAAGGTAATTACACAGGGGAAAGGATAATGTACTGGGAACTCCTCAGAAGAATCTGATTTGTGGTGAGGGGAGAGAGATAAAAGCTCATTTAGGAACTACATGTACATGCTGCTTAGGTAGCTGTTTATCAGTAAATATCTCCACTGAGATTAAGAAAAGCAGTAGCTTAATAAATTAAGTACTTCCTGGTATGGTTACTGTACTGGTAACTCCACAAAAGAATCTGGATTGTGGTGAGGGAACAAAGAAAAAAGCTCATTTTTGACCTCCCCTTACGAAGGGGGTAGGCAGCTGTATATCAGGGAGTAAACCTTCTGAGAATAAAAACAGCTGGAGCTTGTTAAGGTAATTACAAAGGGGAAAGGATATTGTACTGGGAACCCCTCAGAAGAATCTGATTTGTGGTGAGGGGAGAGAGATAAAAGCTCATTTAGGAACGACATGAACATGCTGCGTAGGTAGCTGTTTATCAGTAAATATCTCCACTGAGATTAAGAAAAGCAGTAGCTTAATAAATTAAGTACTTCCTGGTATGGTTACTGTACTGGTAACTCCCCAAAAGAATCTGGATTGTGGTGAGGGAACAGAGAAAAAAGCTCATTTAGGACCTGCACTTACGAAGAGGGTAGGCAGCTGTATATCAGGGAGTAAACCTTCTGAGAATAAAAACAGCTGGAGCTTGTTAAGGTAATTACACAGGAGAAAGGATAAAGTACTGGGAACTCCTCAGAAGAATCTGATTTGTGGTGAGGGGAGAGAGATAAAAGGTCATTTAGGAACGACATGAACATGCTGCGTAGGTAGCTGTTTATCAGTAAATATCTCCACTGAGCTTTAGAAAAGCAGTAGCTTAATAAATTAAGTACTTCCTGGTATGGTTACTGTACTGGTAACTCCCCAAAAGAATCTGGATTGTGGTGAGGGAACAGAGAAAAAAGCTCATTAAGACCTGCACTTACGAAGGGGGTAGGCAGCTGTATATCAGGGAGTAAAGCTTCTGAGAATAAAAACAGCTGAAGCTTGTTAAGGTAATTACACAGGGGAAAGGATAATGTACTGGGAACTCCTCAGAAGAATCTGATTTGTGGTGAGGGGAGAGAGATAAAAGCTCATTTAGGAACGACATGAACATGCTGCGTAGGTAGCTGTTTATCAGTAAATATCTCCACTGAGATTAAGAAAAGCAGTAGCTTAATAAATTAAGTACTTCCTGGTATGGTTACTGTACTGGTAACTCCTCAAAAGAATCTGGATTGTGGTGAGGGAACAGAGAAAAAAGCTGATTTAGGACCTGCACTTAAGAAGGGGGTAGGCAGCTGTATATCAGGGAGTAAACCTTCTGAGAATAAAAACAGCTGGAGCTTGTTAAGGTAATTACACAGGGGAAAGGGTAATGTACTGGGAACTCCTCAGAAGAATCTGATTTGTGGTGAGGGGAGAGAGATAAAAGCTCATTTAGGAACGACATGAACTTGCTGCGTAGGAAGCTGTTTATCAGTAAATATCTCCACTGAGATTAAGAAAAGCAGTAGCTTAATAAATTAAGTACTTCCTGGTATGGATACTGTACTGGTAACTCCGCAAAAGAATCTGGATTGTGGTGAGGGAACAGAGAAAAAAGCTCATATAGGACCTGCACTTACGAAGGGGATAGGCAGCTGTATATCAGGGAGTAAACCTACTGAGAATAAAAACAGCTGGAGCTTGTTAAGGTAATTACACAGGGGAAATGATAATGTACTGGGAACACCTCAGAAGAATCTGATTTGTGGTGAGGGGAGAGAGATAAAAGCTCATTTAGGAACTACATGAACATGCTGCTTAGGTAGCTGTTTATCAGTAAATATCTCCACTGAGATTAAGGAAAGCAGTAGCTTAATAAATTAAGTACTTCCTGGTATGGTTACTGTACTGGTAACTCCCCAAAAGAATCTAGATTGTTTTGAGGGAACAGAGAAAAAAGCTCATTTAGGACCTGCACTTATGAAGGCGGTAGGCAGCTGTATATCAGGGAGTAAACCTTCTGAGAATAAAAACAGCTGGAGCTTGTTAAGGTAATTACACAGGGGAAAGGATAATGTACTGGGAACTCCTCAGAAGAATCTTATTTTTGTGAGGGGAGAGAGATAATAGCTCATTTAGGAACGACATGAACATGCTGCGTAGGTAGCTGTTTATCAGTAAATATCTCCACTGAGATTAAGAAAAGCAGTAGCTTAATAAATTAAGTACTTCCTGGTATGGTTACTGTACTGGTAACTCCCCAAAAGAATCTGGATTGTGGTGAGGGAACAGAGAAAAATCTCATTTAGGACCTGCACTTACGAAGGGGGTAGGCAGCTGTATATCAGGGAGTAAACCTTCTGAGAATAAAAACAGCTGGAGCTTGTTAAGGTAATTACACAGGGGAAAGGATAATGTACTGGGAACTCCTCAGAAGAATCTGATTTGTGGTGAGGGGAGAGAGATAAAAGCTCCATTTAGGAACGACATGAACATGCTGCGTAGGTAGCTGTTTATCAGTAAATATCTCCACTGAGATTAAGAAAAGCAGTAGCTTAATGAATTAAGTACTTCCTGGTATGGTTACTGTACTGGTAACTCCCCAGAAGAATCTGGATTGTGGTGAGGGAACAGAGAAAAAAGCTCATTTAGGACCTGCACTTACGAAGGGGGTAGGCAGCTGTATATCAGGGAGTAAACCTTCTGAGAATAAAAACAGCTGGAGCTTGTTAAGGTAATTACACAGGGGAAAGGATAATGTACTGGGAACTCCTCAGAAGAATCTTATTTGTGGTGAGGGGACAGAGATAATAGCTCATTTAGGAACGACATGAACATGCTGCGTAGGTAGCTGTTTCTCAGTAAATATCTCCACTGAGATTAAGGAAAGCAGTAGCTTAATAAATTAAGTACTTCCTGGTATGGTTACTGTACTTGTAACTCCCCAAAAGAATCTGGATTGTGGTGAGGGAACAGAGATAAAAGCTCATTTAGGACCTGCACTTATGAAGGGGGTAGGCAGCAGTATGTCAAGGAGTAAACCTTCTGAGAATAAAAACAGCTGGAGCTTGTTAAGGTAAATACACAGGGGAAAGGATAATGTACTGGGAACTCCTCAGAAGAATCTGATATTTGGTGAGGGGAGAGAGATAAAAGCTCATTTAGGAACGACATGAACATGCTGCGTACGTAGCTGTTTATCAGTAAATATCTCCACTGAGATTAAGAAAAGCAGTAGCTTAATAAATTAAGTACTTCCTGGTATGGTTACTGTACTGGTAACTCCCCAAAAGAATCTGGATTGTGGTGAGGGAACAGAGAAAAAAGCTCATTTAGAACCTGCACTTACGAAGGGGGTAGGCAGCTGTATATCAGGGAGTAAACCTTCTGAGAATAAAAACAGCTGGAGCTTGTTAAGGTAATTACACAGGGGAAATTATAAAGTACTGGGAACTCCTCAGAAGAATCTGATTTGTGGTGAGGGGATAGAGAAAGCTCATTTAGGAACGACATGAACATGCTGCGTAGGTAACTGTTTATCAGTAAATATCTCCACTGAGATTAAGAAAAGCAGTAGCTTAATAAATTAAATACTTCCTGGTATGGTTACTGTACTGGTAACTCCCCAAAAGAATCTGGATTGTGGTGAGGGAAGAGAGAAAAAATCTCATTTAGGACCTGCACTTACCAAGGGGGTAGGCAGCTATATATCAGGGAGTAAACCTTCTGAGAATAAAAACAGCTGGAGCTTGTTAAGGTAATTACACAGGGGAAAGGATAAAGTACTGGGAACTCCTCAGAAGAATCTGATTCTTGGTGAGGGGAGAGAGATAAAAGCTCATTTAGGAACGACATGAACATGCTGCGTAGGTAGCTGTTTATCAGTAAATATCTCCACTGAGATTAAGAAATGCAGTAGCTTAATAAATTAAGTACTTCCTGTTATGGTTACTGTACTGGTAACTCCATAAAAGAATCTGGATTGTGGTGAGGGAACAGAGAAAAAAGCTCATTTAGGACCTGCACTGACGAAGGGGTAGGCAGCTGTATATCAGGGAGTAAACCTTCTGAGAATAAAAACAGCTGGAGCTTGTTAAGGTAATTACACAGGGGAAATTATAAAGTACTGGGAACTCCTCAGAAGAATCTGATTTGTGGTGAGGGGAGAGAGATAAAAGCTCATTTAGGAACGACATGAACATGCTGCGTAGGTAGCTGTTTATCAGTAAATATCTCCACTGAGATTAAGAAAAGCAGTAGCTTAATAAATTAAGTACTTCCTGGTATGGTTACTGTACTGGTAACTCCCCAAAAGAATCTGGATTGTGGTGAGGGAACAGAGAAAAAAGTTCATTTAGGACCTGCACTTACGAAGGGGGTACACAGCTGTATATCAGGGAGTAAACCTTCTGAGAATAAAAACAGCTGGAGCTTGTTAAGGTAATTACACAGGGGAAAGGATAATGTACTGGGAACTCCTCAGAAGAATCTGATTTGTGGTGAGGGGAGAGAGATAAAAGCTCATTTAGGAACGACATGAACATGCTGCGTAGGTAGCTGTTTATCAGTAAATATCTCCACTGAGATTAAGAAAAGCAGTAGCTTAATAAATTAAGTACTTCCTGGTATGGTGACTGTACTGGTAACTCCCCAAAAGAATCTGGATTGTGGTGAGGGAACAGAGAAAAAAGCTCATTTAGGACCTGCACTTACGAAGGGGGTAGGCAGCTGTATATCAGGGAGTAAACCATCTGAGAATAAAAACAGCTGGAGCTTGTTAAGGTAATTACACAGGGGAAAGGATAATGTACTGGGAACTCCTTAGAAGAATCTGATTTGTGGTGAGGGGAGAGAGATAAAAGCTCATTTAGGAACGACATGAACATGCTGCGTAGATAGCTGTTTATCAGTAAATATCTCCACTGAGATTAAGAAAAGCAGTAGCTTAATAAATTAAGTACTTCCTGGTATGGTTACTGTACTGGAAACTCCCCAAAAGAATCTGGATTGTGGTGAGGGAACAGAGAAAAAAGCTCATTTAGGACCTTCACTTACGAAGGGGGTAGGCAGCTGTATATCAGGGAGTAAACCTTCTGAGAATAAAAACAGCTGGAGCTTGTTAAGGTAATTACACAGGGGAAAGGATAATGTACTGGGAACTCCTCAGAAGAATCTGATTTTTGGTGAGGGGAGAGAGATAAAAGCTCATTTAGGAACGACATGAACATGCTGCGTAGGTAGCTGTTTATCAGTAAATATCTCCACTGAGATTAAGAAAAGCAGTAGCTTAATAAATTAAGTACTTCCTGGTATGGTTACTGTACTGGTAACTCCCCAAAAGAATCTGGATTGTGGTGAGGGAACACAGAAAAAAGCTCATTTAGAACCTGCAATTATGAAGGGGGTAGGCAGCTGTATATCAGGGAGTAAACCTTCTGAGAATAAAAACAGCTGGAGCTTGTTAAGGTAATTAAACAGGGGAAATTATAAAGTACTGGGAACTCCTCAGAAGAATCTGATTTGTGGTGAGGGGATAGAGAAAGCTCATTTAGGAACGACATGAACATGCTGCGTAGGTAACTGTTTATCAGTAAATATCTCCACTGAGATTAAGAAAAGCAGTAGCTTAATAAATTAAGTACTTCCTGGTATGGTTACTGTACTGGTAACTCCCCAAAAGAATCTGGAATGTGGTGAGGGAACAGAGAAAAAAGCTCATTTAGGACCTGCACTTACGAAGGGGGTAGGCAGCTGTATATCATGGAGTAAACCTTCTGAGAATAAAAACAGCTGGAGCTTGTTAAGGTAATTACACAGGGGAAAGGATAAAGTACTGGGAACTCCTCAGAAGAATCTGATTCGTGGTGAGGGGAGAGAGATAAAAGCTCATTTAGGAACGACATGAACATGCTGCGTAGGTAGCTGTTTATCAGTAAATATCTCCACTGAGATTAAGAAATGCAGTAGCTTAATAAATTAAGTACTTCCTGGTATGGTTACTGTACTGGTAACTCCATAAAAGAATCTGGATTGTGGTGAGGGAACAGAGAAAAAAGCTCATTTAGGACCTGCACTGACGAAGGGGTAGGCAGCTGTATATCAGGGAGTAAACCTTCTGAGAATAAAAACAGCTGGAGCTTGTTAAGGTAATTACACAGGGGAAATTATAAAGTACTGGGAACTCCACAGAAGAATCTGATTTGTGGTGAGGGGAGAGAGATAAAAGCTCATTTAGGAACGACATGAACATGCTGCGTAGGTAGCGGTTTATCAGTAAATATCTCCACTGAGATTAAGAAAAGCAGTAGCTTAATAAATTAAGTACTTCCTGGTATGGTAACTGTACTGGTAACTCCCCAAAAGAATCTGGATTGTGGTGAGGGAACAGAGAAAAAAGTTCATTTAGGACCTGCACTTACGAAGGGGGTACGCAGCTGTATATCAGGGAGTAAACCTTCTGAGAATAAAAACAGCTGGAGCTTGTTAAGGTAATTACACAGGGGAAAGGATAATGTAGTGGGAACTCCTCAGAAGAATCTGATTTGTGGTGAGGGGAGAGAGATAAAAGCTAATTTAGGAACGACATGAACATGCTGCGTAGGTAGCTGTTTATCAGTAAATATCTCCACTGAGATTAAGAAAAGCAGTAGCTTAATAAATTAAGTACTTCCTGGTATGGTTACTGTACTGGTAACTCCCCAAAAGAATCTGGATTGTGGTGAGGGAACAGAGAAAAAAGTTCATTTAGGACCTGCACTTACGAAGGGGGTACACAGCTGTATATCAGGGAGTAAACCTTCTGAGAATAAAAACAGCTGGAGCTTGTTAAGGTAATTACACAGGGGAAAGGATAATGTACTGGGAACTCCTCAGAAGAATCTGATTTGTGGTGAGGGGAGAGAGATAAAAGCTCATTTAGGAACGACATGAACATGCTGCGTAGGTAGCTGTTTATCAGTAAATATCTCCACTGAGATTAAGAAAAGCAGTAGCTTAATAAATTAAGTACTTCCTGGTATGGTGACTGTACTGGTAACTCCCCAAAAGAATCTGGATTGTGGTGAGGGAACAGAGAAAAAAGCTCATTTAGGACCTGCACTTACGAAGGGGGTAGGCAGCTGTATATCAGGGAGTAAACCATCTGAGAATAAAAACAGCTGGAGCTTGTTAAGGTAATTACACAGGGGAAAGGATAATGTACTGGGAACTCCTTAGAAGAATCTGATTTGTGGTGAGGGGAGAGAGATAAAAGCTCATTTAGGAACGACATGAACATGCTGCGTAGATAGCTGTTTATCAGTAAATATCTCCACTGAGATTAAGAAAAGCAGTAGCTTAATAAATTAAGTACTTCCTGGTATGGTTACTGTACTGGAAACTCCCCAAAAGAATCTGGATTGTGGTGAGGGAACAGAGAAAAAAGCTCATTTAGGACCTTCACTTACGAAGGGGGTAGGCAGCTGTATATCAGGGAGTAAACCTTCTGAGAATAAAAACAGCTGGAGCTTGTTAAGGTAATTACACAGGGGAAAGGATAATGTACTGGGAACTCCTCAGAAGAATCTGATTTTTGGTGAGGGGAGAGAGATAAAAGCTCATTTAGGAACGACATGAACATGCTGCGTAGGTAGCTGTTTATCAGTAAATATCTCCACTGAGATTAAGAAAAGCAGTAGCTTAATAAATTAAGTACTTCCTGGTATGGTTACTGTACTGGTAACTCCCCAAAAGAATCTGGATTGTGGTGAGGGAACAGAGAAAAAAGCTCATTTAGAACCTGCAATTATGAAGGGGGTAGGCAGCTGTATATCAGGGAGTAAACCTTCTGAGAATAAAAACAGCTGGAGCTTGTTAAGGTAATTAAACAGGGGAAATTATAAAGTACTGGGAACTCCTCAGAAGAATCTGATTTGTGGTGAGGGGATAGAGAAAGCTCATTTAGGAACGACATGAACATGCTGCGTAGGTAACTGTTTATCAGTAAATATCTCCACTGAGATTAAGAAAAGCAGTAGCTTAATAAATTAAGTACTTCCTGGTATGGTTACTGTACTGGTAACTCCCCAAAAGAATCTGGAATGTGGTGAGGGAACAGAGAAAAAAGCTCATTTAGGACCTGCACTTACGAAGGGGGTAGGCAGCTGTATATCATGGAGTAAACCTTCTGAGAATAAAAACAGCTGGAGCTTGTTAAGGTAATTACACAGGGGAAAGGATAAAGTACTGGGAACTCCTCAGAAGAATCTGATTCGTGGTGAGGGGAGAGAGATAAAAGCTCATTTAGGAACGACATGAACATGCTGCGTAGGTAGCTGTTTATCAGTAAATATCTCCACTGAGATTAAGAAATGCAGTAGCTTAATAAATTAAGTACTTCCTGGTATGGTTACTGTACTGGTAACTCCATAAAAGAATCTGGATTGTGGTGAGGGAACAGAGAAAAAAGCTCATTTAGGACCTGCACTGACGAAGGGGTAGGCAGCTGTATATCAGGGAGTAAACCTTCTGAGAATAAAAACAGCTGGAGCTTGTTAAGGTAATTACACAGGGGAAATTATAAAGTACTGGGAACTCCACAGAAGAATCTGATTTGTGGTGAGGGGAGAGAGATAAAAGCTCATTTAGGAACGACATGAACATGCTGCGTAGGTAGCGGTTTATCAGTAAATATCTCCACTGAGATTAAGAAAAGCAGTAGCTTAATAAATTAAGTACTTCCTGGTATGGTAACTGTACTGGTAACTCCCCAAAAGAATCTGGATTGTGGTGAGGGAACAGAGAAAAAAGTTCTTTTAGGACCTGCACTTACGAAGGGGGTACGCAGCTGTATATCAGGGAGTAAACCTTCTGAGAATAAAAACAGCTGGAGCTTGTTAAGGTAATTACACAGGGGAAAGGATAATGTAGTGGGAACTCCTCAGAAGAATCTGATTTGTGGTGAGGGGAGAGAGATAAAAGCTCATTTAGGAACGACATGAACATGCTGCGTAGGTAGCTGTTTATCAGTAAATATCTCCACTGAGATTAAGAAAAGCAGTAGCTTAATAAATTAAGTACTTCCTGGTATGGTGACTGTACTGGTAACTCCCCAAAAGAATCTGGATTGTGGTGAGGGAACAGAGAAAAAAGCTCATTTAGGACCTGCACTTACGAAGGGGGTAGGCAGCTGTATATCAGGGAGTAAACATTCTGAGAATAAAAACAGCTGGAGCTTGTTAAGTTAATTACACAGGGGAAATTGTAAAGTACTGGGAACTCCTCAGAAGAATCTGATTTGTGGTGACGGGAGAGAGATAAAAGCTCATTTAGTAACGACATGAACATGCTGCGTAGGTAGCTGTTTATCAGTAAATATCTCCACTGAGATTAAGAAAAGCAGTAGTTTAATAAATTAAGTACTTCCTGGTATAGTTACTGTACTGGTAACTCCCCAAAAGAATCTGGATCGTGGTGAGGGAACAGAGATA
The DNA here is from genome assembly GCF_023159225.1 of Perognathus longimembris pacificus. Classification (NCBI taxonomy): domain Eukaryota; kingdom Metazoa; phylum Chordata; class Mammalia; order Rodentia; family Heteromyidae; genus Perognathus; species Perognathus longimembris. The sequence continues at coordinate 7,017 of NW_025959357.1, read as the reverse complement.
AAAGCTCATTTAGGACCTGCACTTATGAAGGGGGTAGGCAGCAGTATATCAGGGAGTAAACTTTCTGAGAATAAAAACAGCTGGAGCTTGTTAAGGTAATTACACAGGGGAAAGGGTAATGTACTGGGAACTCCTCAGAAGAATCTGATTTGTGGTGAGGGGAGAGAGATAAAAGCTAATTTAGGAACGACATGAACATGCTGCGTAGGTAGCTGTTTATCAGTAAATATCTCCACTGAGATTAAGAAAAGCAGTAGCTTAATAAATTAAGTACTTCCTGGTATGGTTACTGTACTGGTAACTCCCAAAAAGAATCTAGATTGTGGTGAGGGAAAAGAGAAAAAAGCTCATTTAGGACCTGCACTTACGTAGGGGGTAGGCAGCTGTATATCAGGGACTAAACCTTCTGAGAATAAAAACAGCTGGAGCTTGTTAAGGTAATTACACAGGGGAAATTATAAAGTACTGGGAACTCCTCAGAAGAATCTGATTTGTGGTGAGGGGAGAGAGATAAAAGCTCATTTAGGAACGACATGAACATGCTGCGTAGGTAGCTGTTTATCAGTAAATATCTCCACTGAGATTAAGAAAAGCAGTAGCTTAAAAATTAAGTACTTCCTGATATGGTTACTGTACTGGTAACTCCCCAAAAGAATCTGGATTGTGGTGAGGGAAGAGAGAAAAAAGCTCATATAGGACCTGCACTTACGAAGGGGGTAGGCAGCTGTATATCAAGGGAGTAAACATTCTGAGAATAAAAACAGCTGGAGCTTGTTAAGTTAATTACACAGGGGAAAGGATAATGTACTGGGAACTCCTCAGAAGAATCTGATTTGTGGTGAGGGGAGAGAGATAAAAGCTCATTTAGGAACGACATTCACATGCTGCGTAGGTAGCTGTTTATCATTAAATATCTCCACTGAGATTAAGAAAAGCAGTAGCTTAATAAATTAAGTACTTCCTGGTATGGTTACTGTACTGTTAACTCCCCAAAACAATCTGGATTGTGGTGAGGGAACAGAGAAAAAAGCTCATTTAGGACCTGCACTTACGAAGGGGGTAGGCAGCTGTATATCAGGGAGTAAAACATCTGAGAATAAAAACAGCTGGAGCTTGTTAAGGTAATTACACAGGGGAAAGGATAATGTACTGGGAACTCCTTAGAAGAATCTGATTTGTGGTGAGGGGAGAGAGATAAAAGCTCATTTAGGAACGACATGAACATGCTGCGTAAATAGCTGTTTATCAGTAAATATCTCCACTGAGATTAAGAAAAGCAGTAGCTTAATAAATTAAGTACTTCCTGGTATGGTTACTGTACTGGTAACTCCCCAAAAGAATCTGGATTGTGGTGAGGGAACAGAGAAAAAAGCTCATTTTGGACATGCACTTACGAAGGGGGTAGGCAGCTGTATATCAGGGAGTAAAGCTTCTGAGAATAAATACAGATGCAGCTTGTTAAGGTAATTACACAGGGGAAAGGATAATGTACTGGGAACTCCTCAGAAGAATCTGATTTGTGGTGAGGGGAGAGAGATAAAAGCTCATTTAGGAACGACATGAACATGCTGCGAAGGTAGCTGTTTATCAGTAATATCTCCACTGAGATTAAGAAAAGCAGTAGGTTAATAAATTAAGTACTTCCTGGTATGGTTACTGTACTGGTAACTCCCCAAAAGAATCTGGATTGTGGTGAGGGAACAGAGAAAAAAGCTCATTTAGGACCTGCACTTACGAAGGGGGTAGGCAGCTGTATATCAGGGAGTAAACCTTCTGAGAATAAAAACAGCTGGAGCTTGTTAAGGTAATTACACAGGGGAAAGGATAATGTACTGGGAACTCCGCAGAAGAATCTGATTTGTGGTGAGGGGAGAGAGATAAAAGCTCATTTAGGAACGACATGAACATGCTGCGTACGTTGCTGTTTATCAGTAAATATCTCCACTAAGATTAAGAAAAGCAGTAGCTTAATAAATTAAGTACTTCCTGGTATGGTTACTGTACTGGTAACTCCCCAAAAGAATCTCTGTTGTGGTGAGGGAACAGAGAAAAAAGCTCATTTAGGACCTGCACTTACGAAGGGGCTAGGCAGCTGTATATCAGGGAGTAAACCTTCTGAGAATAAAAACAGCTGGAGCTTGTTAAGGTAATTACACAGGGGAAAGGATAATGTACTGGGAACTCCTCAGAAGAATCTGATTTGTGGTGAGGGGAGAGAGATAAAAGCTCATTTATGAACGACATGATCATGCTGCGTAGGTAGCTGTTTATCAGTAAATATCTCCACTGAGATTAAGAAAAGCAGTAGCTTAATAAATTGAGTACTTCCTGGTATGGTTACTGTACTGGTAACTCCCCAAAAGAATCTGGATTGTGGTGAGGGAACAGAGAAAAAAGCTCATTTAGGACCTGCACTTACGAAGGGGGTAGGCAGCTGTATATCAGGGAGTAAACCTTCTGAGAATAAAAACAGCTGGAGCTTGTTAAGGTAATTACACAGGAGAAAGGATAAAGTACTGGGAACTCCTCAGAAGAATCTGATTTGTGGTGAGGGGAGAGAGATAAAAGCTCATTTAGGAACGACATGAACATGCTGCGTAGGTAGCTGTTTATCAGTAAATATCTCCACTGAGCTTTAGAAAAGCAGTAGCTTAATAAATTAAGTACTTCCTGGTATGGTTACTGTACTGGTAACTCCCCAAAAGAATCTGGATTGTGGTGAGGGAACAGAGAAAAAAGCTCATTTAGGACCTGCATTTACGAAGGGGGTAGGCAGCTGTATATCAGGGAGTAAAGCTTCTGAGAATAAAAACAGCTGCAGCTTGTTAAGGTAATTACACAGGGGAAAGGATAATGTACTGGGAACTCCTCAGAAGAATCTGATTTGTGGTGAGGGGAGAGAGATAAAAGCTCATTTAGGAACGACATGAACATGCTGCGTAGGTAGCAGTTTATCAGTAAATATCTCCACTGAGATTAAGAAAAGCAGTAGGTTAATAAATTAAGTACTTCCTTGTATGGTTACTGTACTGGTAACTCCCCAAAAGAATCTTGATTGTGGTGAGGGAACAGAGAAAAAAGCTCATTTAGGACCTGCACTTACGAAGGGGGTAGGCAGCTGTATATCAGGGAGTAAACCTTCTGAGAATAAAAACAGTTGGAGCTTGTTAAGGTAATTACACAGGGGAAAGGATAATGTACTGGGAACTCCTCAGAAGAATCTGATTTGTGGTGAGGGGAGAGAGATAAAAGCTCATTTAGGAACGACATGAACATGCTGCGTAGGTAGCTGTTTATCAGTAAATATCTCCACTGAGATTAAGAAAAGCAGTAGCTTAATAAATTAAGTACTTCCTGGTATGGTTACTGTACTGGTAACTCCCCAAAAGAATCTGGATTGTGGTGAGGGAACAGAGAAAAAAGCTCATTTAGGACCTGCACTTACGAAGGGGGTAGGCAGCTGTATATCAGGGAGTAAACCTTCTGAGAATAAAAACAGCTGGAGCTTGTTAAGGTAATTACACAGGAGAAAGGATAAAGTACTGGGAACTCCTCAGAAGAATCTGATTTGTGGTGAGGGGAGAGAGATAAAAGCTCATTTAGGAACGACATGAACATGCTGCGTAGGTAGCTGTTTATCAGTAAATATCTCCACTGAGCTTTAGAAAAGCAGTAGCTTAATAAATTAAGTACTTCCTGGTATGGTTACTGTACTGGTAACTCCCCAAAAGAATCTGGATTGTGGTGAGGGAACAGAGAAAAAAGCTCATTTTGGACATGCACTTACGAAGGGGGTAGGCAGCTGTATATCAGGGAGTAAAGCTTCTGAGAATAAATACAGATGCAGCTTGTTAAGGTAATTACACAGGGGAAAGGATAATGTACTGGGAACTCCTCAGAAGAATCTGATTTGTGGTGAGGGGAGAGAGATAAAAGCTCATTTAGGAACGACATGAACATGCTGCGTAGGTAGCTGTTTATCAGTAATATCTCCACTGAGATTAAGAAAAGCAGTAGGTTAATAAATTAAGTACTTCCTGGTATGGTTACTGTACTGGTAACTCCCCAAAAGAATCTGGATTGTGGTGAGGGAACAGTGAAAAAAGCTCATTTAGGACCTGCACTTACGAAGGGGGTAGGCAGCTGTATATCAGGGAGTAAACCTTCTGAGAATAAAAACAGCTGGAGCTTGTTAAGGTAATTACACAGGGGAAAGGATAATGTACTGGGAACTCCTCAGAAGAATCTGATTTGTGGTGAGGGGAGAGAGATAAAAGCTCATTTAGGAACGACATGAACATGCTGCGTAGGTAGCTGTTTATCAGTAAATATCTCCACTGAGATTAAGAAAAGCAGTAGCTTAATAAATTAAGTACTTCCTGCTATGGTTACTGTACTGGTAACTCCCCAAAAGAATCTGGATTGTGGTGAGGGAACAGAGAAAAAAGCTCATTTAGGACCTGCACTTACGAAGGGGGTAGGCAGCTGTATATCAGGGAGTAAACCTTCTGAGAATAAAAACAGCTGGAGCTTGTTAAGGTAATTACACAGGGGAAAGGATAATGTACTGGGAACTCCTCAGAAGAATCTGATTTGTGGTGAGGGGAGAGAGATAAAAGCTCAATTTAGGAACGACATGAACATGCTGCGTAGGTAGCTGTTTATCAGTAAATATCTCCACTGAGATTAAGAAAAGCAGTAGCTTAATAAATTAAGTACTTCCTGGTATGGTTACTGTACTGGTAACTCCCCAAAAGAATCTGGATTGTGGTGAGGGAACAGAGAAAAAAGCTCATTTAGGACCTGCACTTACGAAGGGGGTAGGCAGCTGTATATCAGGGAGTAAACCTTCTGAGAATAAAAACAGCTGGAGCTTGTTAAGGTAATTACACAGGAGAAAGGATAAAGTACTGGGAACTCCTCAGAAGAATCTGATTTGTGGTGAGGGGGAGAGAGATAAAAGCTCATTTAGGAACGACATGAACATGCTGCGTAGGTAGCTGTTTATCAGTAAATATCTCCACTGAGCTTTAGAAAAGCAGTAGCTTAATAAATTAAGTACTTCCTGGTATGGTTACTGTACTGGTAACTCCCCAAAAGAATCTGGATTGTGGTGAGGGAACAGAGAAAAAAGCTCATTTTAGGACCTGCACTTACGAAGGGGGTAGGCAACTGTATATCAGGGAGTAAACCTTCTGAGAATAAAAACAGCTGGAGCTTGTTAAGGTAATTACACAGGAGAAAGGATAAAGTACTGGGAACTCCTCAGAAGAATCTGATTTGTGGTGAGGGGGGAGAGAGATAAAAGCTCATTTAGGAACGACATGAACATGCTGCGTAGGTAGCTGTTTATCAGTAAATATCTCCACTGAGCTTTAGAAAAGCAGTATCTTAATAAATTAAGTACTTCCTGGTATGGTTACTGTACTGGTAACTCCCCAAAAGAATCTGGATTGTGGTGAGGGGAACAGAGAAAAAAGCTCATTTAGGATCTGCACTTACGAAGGGGGTAGGCAGCTGTATATCAGGGAGTAAAGCTTCTGAGAATAAAAACAGCTGCAGGCTTGTTAAGGTAATTACACAGGGGAAAGGATAATGTACTGGGAACTCCTCAGAAGAATCTGATTTGTGGTGAGGGGGAGAGAGATAAAAGCTCATTTAGGAACGACATGAACGTGCTGCGTAGGTAGCTGTTTATCAGTAAATATCTCCACTGAGATTAAGAAAAGCAGTTGTTTAATAAATTAAGTACTTCCTGGTATGGTTACTGTACTGGTATCACCCCAAAAGAATCTGGATTGTGGTGAGGGAACAGAGAAAAAAGCTCATTTAGGACCTGCACTTACGAAGGGGGTAGGCAGCTGTATATCAGGGAGTAAACCTTCTGAGAATAAAAACAGCTGGAGCTTGTTAAGGTAATTACACAGGGGAAAGGATAATGTACTGGGAACTCCTCAGAAGAATCTGATTGTGGTGAGGGGAGAGAGATAAAAGCTCATTTAGGAACGACATGAACATGCTGCGTAGGTAGCTGTTTATCAGTAAATATCTCCACTGAGATTAAGAAAAGCAGTAGCTTAATAAATTAAGTACTTCCTTGTATGGTTACTGTACTGGTAACTCCCCAAAAGAATCTTGATTGTGGTGAGGGAACAGAGAAAAAAGCTCATTTAGGACCTGCACTTACGAAGGAGGTAGGCAGCTGTATATCAGGGAGTAAACCTTCTGAGAATAAAAACAGTTGGAGCTTGTTAAGGTAATTACACAGGGGAAAGGATAATGTACTGGAACCTCCTCAGAAGAATCTGATTTGTGGTGAGGGGAGAGAGATAAAAGCTCATTTAGGAACGACATGAACATGCTGCGTAGGTAGCTGTTTATCAGTAAATATCTCCACTGAGATTAAGAAAAGGCAGTAGTTTAATAAATTAAGTACTTCCTGGTATGGTTACCGTACTGGTATCACCCCAAAAGAATCTGGATTGTGGTGAGGGAACAGAGAAAAAGCTCATTTAGGACCTGCACTTACGAAGGGGGTAGGCAGCTGTATATCAGGGAGTAAACCTTCTGGAGAATAAAAACAGCTGGAGCTTGTTAAGGTAATTACACAGGGGAAAGGATAATGTACTGGGAACTCCTCAGAAGAATCTGATTTGTGGTGAGGGGAGAGAGATAAAAGCTCATTTAGGAACGACATGAACATGCTGCGTAGGTAGCTGTTTATCAGTAAATATCTCCACTGAGATTAAGAAAAGCAGTAGCTTAATAAATTAAGTACTTCCTTGTATGGTTACTGTACTGGTAACTCCCCAAAAGAATCTTGATTGTGGTGAGGGAACAGAGAAAAAAGCTCATTTAGGACCTGCACTTACGAAGGAGGTAGGCAGCTGTATATCAGGGAGTAACCTTCTGAGAATAAAAACAGTTGGAGCTTGTTAAGGTAATTACACAGGGGAAAGGATAATGTACTGGGAACTCCTCAGAAGAATCTGATTTGTGGTGAGGGGAGAGAGATAA